>NW_006431394.1:20236-55972 GCF_000325575.1 Pteropus alecto | reverse complement strand
GCTAGGAAGATCTACAGAGAATTTGACACTCAGGGTGAAAGTCTACGTGCAGGGTTCCAGGAAAACGATGTCTTTAAGTCTTGGTGAAGGTTATGAATGTTGTTCCCCATATGCCCTAGCAGTTACTCTCAAGTCCTGGAAGAGGAATGGGATCCCTCAGTGTGAGGCTGTAATATCACGGGACTCCCCACTTCTGCATCCCATCATGTAACCTCAATAACCAAGGAAGCAAAAAAGCTCTGCATCTCAGCAACCTTTAGATAGTTGCAGATTACTACTCTCAACTCCCCTTCTCACCCGGACACATTTAGAATGAAGCCACATACACTGCAGATAATCTACAAATACTTGTGAACAGTGCACAGGGAATAGAGTTGGTGACATCTTTGACCAGTATATATCTTGAAGTATTGATATTTCCGTACTACTGAGAGGAAAAGACAAAAGTAGGTCCTGGCCCAGAGAGGAAAGACATCTGCAAGTTTGACACAGTCTAAAAATCTTGTTTTCCCATTATACAGTGAAGTTTCTAGGCTAGATGCTCATGCTGGTTACTTTCATGGCTAAAATTACACATACCCTGGATACTGTGAAGTGTATTTTTATTCACGTTATTGTGAAGATCATGTTAGTGTCCCCACTCTCCAACTTTTCTAAAAATAAAGAAAACAATCTTTAAAACACATCTGCCTTTTTAATACAAAGAATCCCAGTCATATACTTCTATAATAGTTGTGTAAAAGAAGCAAAAGTTTCTCGTTTCCATAGGGAATTCCAACATAATTCATAGTCACAAGTTTAATTCAAGAAATTTAGTGGTAAGAGAATGGAGAGATATTCTATACTCCTAACTGGAATCCACACAAGGATGCTAGATGAAATGAGGGAGCAGGAAGGGTAAGAGAGGGCAGTCTTTGAGGAGATAACGTCTTACATTTTCCACTGTTGATGACTTGAGATATGAGAAGTATAATGACATGAAAATAGGATGAGTACAAAAAGAATGTCAGAAGTAGCCATTTAATAATGAAATTAGAAAACAATAAAGGAAAAAAATACATCTTGAAAATATTTGTAGAGAAAACACGGATTAACTACAAGGAAAATGTATTTATGATGGACATCTCATGAGCACCGATGCAGATCAAAACAGAGCAAAGAATATTGAAAACCCAGAAATATACACACAACAAATATTTTAGTGGAAAAAATTGATTTTATTAACAATAACCATCATTAAATAACTTCTAAAGGAAGGAGGAGGATGAGGATAAAATTGTTCAGGGAGGAAGAAATGAAATATAAGAAAAAACACAAAAAATCACCATTACCCAACTCCCTACACTAACCCCTGGCCAAATGCTACTCTTGTTGTTCCTGGTTAGTATTAGATCTTTGGTGATTTTGTTGAGAATCCATCTGTGATATCTCATGACTGGTTTTACCTTGAATGTAACTGTACCTTGTATTATTATTATCATTATTATTATTTTTACTGCTTTTTATTTTTATTGATTTTCTTTTTTGCTTTCTCTTTGTCTCTATTTACCTCCATTTATTATATCATTTTCCATACTTTTATCTTTGACCTCTTCCAAATCACATTGTTTTTATATAGTTTTATTCAGGTATACTTGGGTTTTATTTTATGATCTCTTTAGAGAAACTTTTCTCTTAAGAGAAAACTTTATCCCATTTTCATTTACTAATATGACAGATATATTATATTTATTCCTATGATCTTTTTGATGATTTTTGTTTAAAACCTTCCTTTGTTTTCTATATATTTCTATATTTTTTCTCTTTGATTTTTATAACTTATTTTTATGATTTTCAGGTTTAGTGATAATGTTTTTGGTTATTCTGGAGGTTAACTTTTATAATGTTGAATATATATATATATATATATATATATATATATATACACATATTAAAAATATATGTGCGATATATATATATATATATACACACATTTTAAAAATATGTGGTCGATATAAATATAAAACAATATTCCCTGATTTATTTTCTCCACTTTAGGAAAAAAATCACATTTATGACATCGTCTTTGATTGAGGAGTATGGAAACTAACAGACTGCGAAAAAGAAAAGTTGTGTTGAAGTAGACAGATGTCCCTGGTAGAGCTGATGGCAGATGATCATTTTTCTGCAGGTATATTCCGCTCCAGTGTAATTAATTTTTATGGTTATTTTTTGAAGCAAGCATCATTTGAATTTCTTGATATTTTTGATTTCTACAATATATATATATGAAATGAGGTAAAATAACATTTTTGTAAATAAATAGAGGCTTATAAAATGTTCACTGAAGACCTGCTTGCCTAAATGAAAACAACTTGGACAAACAAAAATCAGTCTATTCTATTCTATTCTTCTGGTGAAAAATTACTCTCTGGTACTAAGTTAGAAAAGTGAAAGTCTTGTTGGAGTTTAGTAGTCACTCGGGTGCTATTTAATGCATTAGCAATTGCTCACAATTGCCATTAACAAAAATGTACCAGACAACACAACTGCAATAAAATAGTACAACAGGTAGTTTTGGAGATGAGGTAGGGAGGGTATTAAAATGATGTTACCAAATGTATTTGGTTATTGATCAAGAGAAAGTAAAATTAGTTTAAATTCATGTGAAAATATGTAGCCAGGTATGTTTTAATATATGACACTTGATAATAAACAAAATATGTAGATGATTGTGTTGCTGTAGAGTCGTGGTTCCAAGATAAGGGATATGAGACTCTGGCAGTTGCGACAAAGTTCTTTATTCCAGCAAGGGCACAGCTCTCCTCACAGGCTGGCAGTTTCCAGGTTATCTTTCTTCCTCTACACACTTCACCCCTTTAGTGTTCCTTCCGTACACCTATGAAAGCTTGGAACATGATGGCTATGGGGTTGAGTGCAGGGGCAGGGGCAGAACTCTGTAACCATATCCCGCAACAACATGTCACTAGTAGGTAGGCTTCACTACATAGCAGAGCTAAGACCCAGAACCAAGTAGAGGTTAGGCCTGCCCATGTGGCCACACAGGACCATGCAAACAAGAACACAGTGGCCGTGTCTACTGCCATGATGGGAGACGATGCCTCTTGAGCTTTTGAACGTGGTCCTATGTAATCTTATCTGCCACATGGTCAATGGGACCTTTTCCCTTGTTACTTGTGAATGTTCCTGCTTCATGTGGCAAGGATGTTGTGTATCTCGTTTGCCTACCAGACACTTGACACAGGCATCTATGACATCTTCCCCCTCCAAAGGTAGGTTCCACTATTGCTTCACTGTCCACGTAGTTTTAGAACCCACGTGCTGCGATCATCTGTGGAACCAGTGTGCCACATTAGTGGCAGGAGCCTTTTGTAGCCTTTGCGCACACGAGAGCACATCTGCCTCAAGATTTCCTGGAGTCAACAAGGGGACATCACTCATAACATGATACACAATTATGACATTTTCTTGTCCTATCTCCCATATGTCTTGCCACATGGCTTGTCCCCATAAGGGCCTATGGCTAACTAGCCAGTTTTGCCAACTCAGTGTAGGCAAGCACAATGTCAGGACTCTGAACACTGCCCAATGTCAGTACAAATAGTCAATGGACCATGTCCATGGGTTATAACCACCCTATTGGCTGCTTCGGCCTGTATCATACCAAATATGGACAGTACCTGGTTGTAGCCTTATAGACATCCACTTGGCACCCTGCCTCCTAGTGAACCCATCTATGTACTATGCATCAAGAGGTATGGGAGACTTCCCCTCTTTCACGAGAACATTTTTAAATTTATTGGAACTTCAGCCTCCAGGATATTGTCAGGGGTAAACTCAACTGGGCCTAAAACCATCTGTAATCCCATGGTCAAAGGTCTAGTAGCTATGGAACTCCATTGCAGATAGGCACTTCATTTTGTCAGAGTAGGGGTCTGGGCCACTCCTCTTTTCAGGCCTGTATCCATATGTGTAACCAACCTTGTATAGGATAAGTAGTGAGCACTTGCACTTTGGCCGTGCCAGTCAATGCCTCGGTGGATCTAGAAGCTTCTACTCTTGGTGAGCTGTGTTTCTTCATATTCACCTCTGTTTGGGGACATTAGGTTGGCCTCTGCCCTCAATGTCTGATAGATCCAAGAACTATATATAGTTCATTAATTTTTTTTTCATATTTTTTTCTTGTTATGGGGATGGGAATGACAACTTCCAAGCTCTTTACAAATCAAAGTGGAAAATAGAAGCTGGTCTTCACTGTTCTCGAACATGTCACTAGGCTTGTAGTTCGCCCTGCCCATGATTATATAGGGGAGATGTGCTGAGTTTTCTTCACCTCGGGAGTTAGCTACGGGTGTATGAGGGAGCCTGATTATGATTATGTTTCTTTCTCCGCATAATGATGTAGAGCTATTTAATGTATCTAAGAAATTTGGTCCAAATCAAAGGTACAGAGGGAAACTTTGAGTTTTGAAAGTGAATCGTTTCCAAATTTTGCGAGAAAACACTTTTATTCCTTATTTTCAATTATGTTATACATTCCACAGTGTGCATAATAATCTATGCATATAGGGTGCATAGTTTTGTATAACAGAAAAAATGTGTTTAGTGTCATCATTTAAATGAGAGGACAAATCTACAGAGTGATGTGCTTTGCTGCTGCTCTTCAGCTCTTTAAGTGCACTTGTTGGTGATGGCAGTGGTGGAAACTGTAGACAAAGAAGAAATGCTGCGCACACAGGACCTTTGGATCAGAGGATCCATGAGACTTGTCCTGCATTTACTCCTGATTCTCCAGCTCAGCACAGGCACATTTCACTTGGCTATAAGCTTCTCTGTCCACTCAGCATGTTTCAAGTCTGCACACTTTGCTATGAGCAGAAAGATAAATACAGCCTGAGTTTTGTTCTCAAAGATTTTTAGGGAAGAAAACACTTCCACAGAAGTAACTTAATAGTAGGTAGAATGCTTTATGAGCCATTACAATTGAGAGATATTACAATGATGTCAAATGGCTCCCCATAGAGGTTTGCATGTTGGTCCTTGGAATGTCTGAATATGTGACCTTACACGACAATGGAATTTTTTGGTTTTGATTAAGGATTTTCAAAGGAGGATATTATCCTGGTTATTCGGGACCACAATGTAATCATGAGTTCTTAAAAGTGAAGAAGAGTCAGATATCAAAGTCAGAGAGAGATTGAAGATGCTACTTTGAATAGTGAGGAAGTGGCCACACTCCTAAGAACAGAATCACCTTCAGGAATTATAAAGGGCAAGGAAAGAGATTTTATTTCAGAACCTCCAAAAGTAATTCAGCCCTGTCAATACCTTGATTTTAGCCTAATAAAACCCATTTTGAACTTTCGACCTTCAGAACTGAAGACTAAACTTTTGTTGTTTTAAAACACTGTTTGTAATAATTTGTTACAACAGCAAACAGCAAAGGATACACTTAGGAAGTGCAGAGAAGGAATCACATTTTCAAGAGGAGTAATAAAGGAAAGGTTATTTGAGGAAGAGGAATGGGGTTTTGACCTTGGACAAGATTGTAACAGGCAGAGAAGGGGACTCAAGGGAGAAAGATTGCCATGACCAATGGACAGAATAGGCACTACGAGGCATATGTGGAAATTCCTATGAATAATCCAGTTTGACTCAGGTTGGAGTATAGAAAGAAGAGTATGGAAGGGCTGAGAGGGGATGGCAGGACCTGGAAGTTGGAGACTGGTCTCCAGACTTGGAGGACCTCTGGAATGACCTGATGCAACTGTGTTTCAGGAAAGCTTATCTGCCAGTAAAGTCTAGAAAACATTGGGTAGTGAGAAGTTAGAGAGGGGAAGGGCAGTTTACGGGAAAGAGAATAAGATGTGGCATGGGATTTGAGATGCGGGATAGATGCTCAGGAACGTGGCCTGATTGTCTCTAATTGATTATTTATTCATTACATAAAAATACTTATGAAGTATTTTCAAATGCCAGGCACTAAGCAGAAACTGACATGTTATAGCATAGTGGAGAGATAGGTATCAGTCAAATATTCCCTCACTTTTGCTTAAATTGCAATAATAAGGGATGCCAGGAAAGAGGGTCTGTGCTACACATGACAATGGTGACAAGGCCAACTGACACTTGCTGATTGGAGGATAACTGACAAAAATCACAGTCAAGGCCTAGATTGTGATGCTTTGAAGAATTTGTAGTTATCTCTGTTAAACATCTGTGAGAACTAAATGATCCCATCCCTTTTTTTCTGGAGGTGAGAGTCATGTCATGAAGTGTAAAGCTCTAGCAGGTGACCCACTACAGGAGCCACAGTGAGGCCCATGCTCTTCTTGCCTTTGGACCCAGTCCTGAGGCATGAACCTTCTGCTTTCTTTATTCAAATTCTCCCTTAAATAAACATCTATGAAAAACTTCCTCGAGGAGGGCTTCGAAGAAATAGGGGATAAACTAAATCAACCCCAGGTCCTGCCTACGCTACCTCAGACTATTTGCCTTATTTGGGTTCCCCTCTCCAAGACTGACATTAAGTCCAACTGACTAATCACACTCAAGAGAAAGAGAAATAACTAAATGGCAGAGACATTGAGAAAAAAACACCTTAAAAATATTTTCTTGAACTTTACAAAGCTGATTTCAAGATGTCTGTTATTCTAAACATTTTCTTTTAGTCAGTTGTGTAAAAACTCTTTAAGATTTCATACAAAGAAAATCTTACTTCAATATTTTTGTGGTTTTACATTTCTAAAATAATAACTTATTTTCTATGTGTGTTTTAAAGAAGCTAAGAGTAAAATCTTATAATAAAGCATGATTACTATTTTAAGCACATTTTTTTCCTCATATCAGAAGACCTGAACTTTTGCTTTGTTTGGCTTGTGTGAATGTTCCATTTTGTCTGCTAAGGGACACTTTCACTGACTGATGTGTCCCACTTGCGTTAGCATCCTGGTCAGTGGGTATTTACATCATGCTCTGGTCTGACCCTAAGGTAACCTTAGTCCACACATCTCTATAAAAGAGCTTAGGGGTATGATGGACAGAATCTTAGCTATGTTCTGACTGTTTACATATATATTGTTAAAAGAATGAGTGTCTTCTGGAAATCATTAATTTCGAAAAAAGTTTTTGGAGATTGCCACCATAATTGAAAATGAGTAGGTAAATCTTCCTTTCACTATGAATGACTGGCTTCCACAGCTAACAAGGAGGAGTTCACAATGGAAATAAGTGCCTTAACTTTTTGAGTTAAGAACTCCACAGAATATAATATTTTGTGGTAAATCCTCTAGAAAATGATAAAACTTGTAGAGGAAGTTTTGTTAAAGGGAATGAACAAGATTTCTTGGCTCTGTTTCTCTGGAGAACTCTGACTAATACACTGGTCGCACGAGGAGGCTGCTGCTTGGAGCTCTGGATGCCGGAGACACACTGCGAAGGCATGTCCTGACTAGCATATAGGCAATGCTGATCCCAGAAGTGACAGATGGAGAGCACTGCCAGCACTGGCAAAGCAGAGACAGAGGAGCAGCTACCTAGACTGAGGATCGGCTGAAGCCATGTTGAGATGCCTGGGAAGAAGTTAGACACCAGGAAGGATGAACGACTTTAGGGACCATGTGCTATGGATTCTGATATCATGCTTCCTCTGTTTACATGATACATGACTCTAGGTTGCGGCTGAGCCAGCTAAGATAGACTAACGTTTTCTCAGTTGCTAGAACTTATTATTCTTGGTGTTGCCTGGGGAGAGCACCTCCATCCTTTTCTCTTGCTCCTCCACACCTCCTCTCACCTGTTGCACCATTAGAACCTCCCCCCATCCACACACACACTCCCCACCTCCAAAACTAGCCAGAACAGGTCACTCCTGCTCTAAGTTCTTCCCACACCTAGTGCATTTCCTCTCTCACAATGAGCCTTGTTGACTGCTGTGTGCTCAAGTAGCTGTCTGGTTACTCACTGCCTCCCTCACTAGACTAAGCTGTTTAGAGGGGAGAGCAGAAATGAGTCTATTTTGCTAGTTCTTGTGTGTTTAGCATTTAACACCCTGTCTTGCACAAAGTAAGAGTTCAGTTAATATTGTGCAGATTAAACAATGAGTGAGTAATGAGTATATTGTGGTACCACTGAGAAGGGACTTTAGGATAGAAAATATCAGTTTAATAAAATGTAAGCTCAGAGAAGACTAGAGGAAGCTCCTTCTCACCATTCAACCCAACAAGTATTAGAGTGGGATGGGGGTAGGGTGGTGGGGCTCTGACAGCAACTGTAGAAGAAAGCAACCCATAGATGTAGTAAGGATAGTTGAGGCGCCAAATCCTCCCAGATTGCCCCAAATTTTTACCTGATTTTGTTGAACATCGAGTATGAGAGGTTCTGGCTATAGTTCTGGAATTCAAAGGAGACAAACCAATGATAGAAGATTCATTTCATAATAGATGTCATTTTCTTTGTGGTGTTTTCACCACAAAGGCAACACATGGCTACAAATGGAATTAAATATGAATTTATATTCCCTCATAAATTAGTAAATAAGAACATTAACAAGGAGGATATCTGAAACAGGGAAAGAAGAAAGAAGCATTGTGAAATTTAATGAAACCCGTAATATAAGTTCTAATATTTCTAAGCTCACCCAGAGAGTAAATGAATGAGCATGACAATATTAGAACTGTTCTTAGCTTGAAAGACGGTTTCCTCTTAAGAACATTACAATGAAGTCGTCACACATTCGGACTTGTTGATATTTTAGTTATTCAATCACAATGATTTCCTGGACCTATAAAAAACCTATACATATGTGTGAAAGCAACATTTTGAATTCTTTTTATTTTTTTCCTTTCAGTTTTATTTAGATATTATTGACACATGGCACTGTATATTTAAGGTATACAGCATAATGACTTAATTTACATATATTGTGAAATGATTACTATAGTAAGTTTAATTAAGATTCATCATCTTATACACATAACAAAAAAGAAAAATTGTTCTTCTTTATCATGAGAACTTTCGGGATGCCCTTTCCTAAAAAGGTTCAAATATACCATACAGCACCATTACCTGTAGTGATCATATTGTACATCACATTCAAGCACTTATTTATCTTATAGCCAGAAGTATGTAGGTTTTGACCACTTTCTTCCAATTCTGCCAATCCACACTTCTGGTAAGCACAAATCTCATCTCTTTGTTGATGATGTTTGTTTACAAATTTATTGGGGTGACATTGTTAATAATATCATATAGGTTTCAGGTACACAATTCAGTAATACATCATATGTGTATCACATCATGTATTCACCACCCAAAGTTAAATTTCTTTCTGTCATCATATATTTGACCCCCTTTACCCCTATCTCTCTCCCTACCCACCCCTTCCCTTTGGTAACCACTAAACTATTGTCTGTGTCCATGAGTTTCTGCTTGTTTGTCATGTTCAGTTATTGCTTTCACTTTTATATCCCACATATGAATGAAATCATATGGTTCTCAACATTTATGTCTGACTTACTTTCTTAAAATGATCATCTCAAGATCCATCCATGTTGTCACAAATGGCAATATTTTATCTTTTTTTATGACTGAGTAATATTTCATTTTATATATGTACCACATCTTTATCCAATCATCTATCGATGGGCACATCAGTTGTTTCCACATCTTGGCCATCGTGGATAATGCTGCAATGAACATGGGGTGCATATATTTTTACAAATAAATGTCTTAAAATTTTGAGGTAAATACCTAGAAGAGGAATTGGTTAGTCATATGGTAACTCTATTCTTAATTTTTTGAGGAACCTCCATACTGTTTTCCATAGTGGCTGTACCAATTTA
Organism: Pteropus alecto; assembly: GCF_000325575.1. Lineage (NCBI taxonomy): Eukaryota > Metazoa > Chordata > Mammalia > Chiroptera > Pteropodidae > Pteropus > Pteropus alecto. Next base: position 46,130 of record NW_006431394.1, on the reverse strand, counting down.
CACTACCAACAGCAGTATATGAGGGTTCCTTTTTCTCTACAACCTCTCCAACATTGTTATTATTGTCTTGTTGATGATAGCCATTCTAACAGCTGTGAAGTTGTATCTCATTATGGTTTTGATTTGCATTTCCCTAATGGCTACTGAGGTTGAACATCCTGTTATATATCTGTTGGCCATTTGTATGTCTTCTTGGGAGATATTGTTGAGTTGCATGAGTTCTTTGTATATTTTGGATATTAGGCCCTTATTGGAGGCATCATTTGCAAATATCTTCTCCTACTCATATGATTTTCTCTTTGTCTTGTTGATGGTTTCTTTTTCTGTGCAGAAACATTTAGTTTGATACAGTCCCATTCATTTATTTTTGTTTTTATTTCCCTTGTCTTTGAGGTCAAATTCATAAAATCCTCTTTAAGTCCAAGGTCCATGAGTTTAGTTCCTGTTTTCTTCTATGCTATGCTATTGTTTCAGGTCTTATATTCAGGTCTTAGTTTCATTTTGAGTTATTTTTGGAGTGTGGTGACAGATAGTAATCTATTTGTTATTTTGCGTGTGGCTTCCCAATTTTCTTAGCGACATTTATTGAAGAGGTTTTCCTTTCTCCACTGTATGTTTTTGTCTCCTTTGTCAGAAATTATTTGCCTATATATATGAAGATTTATTTCTGGACTCTAAATTCTGTTCCAATGGTCTGTGTTGCCTGTTTCTCTCCCAATACCATGCTGTTTCGATTATTGTCACTTTGTACAATTTGAGATCAGGCAGTGTGATACCTCCAGCTTTGTTCTTTTCTCTCAGGATTTCTTTGGCTATTTGGGGTCTTATGTGCCTCCATACAAATCTGATGACTATTTGTTCTAATTTAAAAAAAATGCCATTGGGATTTTGATGGGGGTTGCATTAAATTTGTATATTGCTTTGGGTAAGAAAGCATTTTAACTATGTTGATTCTTTCAATCCAAGGACATGAAGTATCTTTCCATTTCTTTGTGTCTTTTTCAATTTCTTTTAATAATGTCTTATAGTTTTCAATGTATAGGTCCTTCACATACTTTGTTAGGTTTATTCCTAGGTATTTTATTCTTTTTGTGGCAATTCAAAAAGAATTTTTTTTTCATTTCTTTTTTCTGAAAATTCGTTTTTAGTATATATCAATGCTATGGATTTTTGCATATTGATATTGTATCCTAAAATTTTACTGTATTTGCTTGTTGTTTCTAATAGTTTTTTTGGTGGAGTCTTTAGGGTTTTCTATATAGAGAATCATGTTATCAGCAAAAAGGTGACAATTTGACTTCTTCATTCCAGATTTATAGCCTTTTCTTTATTTCTCTTGCCTGATTGCTCTAGCTAGTACTCCCAACACTGTACTGAATAATAGTGGTTATAGTGGACCGCCTTGTCTTTTCCTGATCTCAGAGTGAAGGTTTTTAGCTTTTCACCATTGAATATGATATTCTGAGGATTTGTCATATATGACCTTTATTTTGTTGAAGTACTTTATTCTACACCCACTTTACTAAGTGTTTTAATCATAAATGGGTGCTGTACCTTGTTAAATGTTTTTCTGCATCTATTGATATGATCATATGGTTTTAATTCTCTGTTTATGAGGTGTATCACATTATCGATTTGTATAAGTTCAATATTCCTGTGCCCTTGGAATGCAGCCCTTTTGATTATGGTATATAATCTTTTTAATGTATTGTTGTATTTGATTTGCATCTGTATTCATCAAAGATATTGATCTATAGTCTTCTTTTTTTGTTATCTTTACCAGATTTTGGTAGCAGGGTAATGTTGGCCTCATAAAATGAGTTAGAAAATATTGCCTCTTCTTCAATTTTTTGGAACCATTTTAGAAAAACAAGTATTAAATCAACTTTGAATGTTTGGTAAAATTCACTCTTGAAGCCATCCAACCCTGGACATTTGGGGAGTTTTTTGATGATTGTTCCCATTACTTTACTGTTGTTAAGTCTCTTTAAATTTTCTAGTTCTTTGTGATTCAGTCTGGGAAGGTTGTATATTTCTAAAAATTGTCTATTTCTTTATTTATTGAATTTGGAGGCAGATAAATTTTCATAGAATTTTTATGAGACGCTTTGTAATTTCATTATATCTGTTGTAATTTCTCTTTCATTTCTGATTTTGTTTGTATGTTTTTGTTTTCTCTTTAGATTCTACAAACAAATGAGATCATACGATATCCGTCTTTCTCTGTCTGACTTACTTCATTTAGCATAACGCCTTAAAGATTGCCACATATGACGTTTTAATGGCTAAATAGTAGTTCATTATCTATTTATATAATGTTTTCCATAGTGGCTGCCTCAATTTATATTCCCACTAACAGTGCACAAGGGTTACCTTTTCTCCACATCCTAGCCAACACTTTTCCAGAAATAGTGTGTGTGTGTGTGTGTGTGTGTGTGTATCACATTTTCTTTATCCCTGTATCTGCTTATCCCTCGATGAACATTTAGGTTGTTTCCAAGTCTTGGTTTTTGTAAGTAATGTTACAATGAACATAGGGGTGCAGTTTTCTCTTTGACACAGTGATTTTGTTTCCCTGGGATACATATGCAGAAAGGGAATTACTGGATCATATGGTAGTTGTATTTATAATTTTTTCAGGAACCTCCATAATGTTTTCCATAGTGGCTGCCTCAATTTATATTTCCTCTAACAGTGCACAGGGTTTCCTTTTCTCCACATCCTAGCCAACACTTGTTATTTCCTGTCTTTTTGATGATAATTATTCTAAGAGGTACGAAGTGGTATCTCACTGTGGTTTTGATTTGCATTTCCCTAAAGTTTAGTGATGTTGAAAGTTTTTAAAAAATTCAGCCTGAATATTGGAAAATTGTCTAAAGAAAGGAAGTAAAACATTATTTCTCTTAGTATCAAGGTCACAATGCTATTCAAGGTGAATATTTTGGTTAGTGAGTTCCTTTCTGGGTGATCTCATGTAATGAACCACAGTGTCCTGCAGCCAAAGCCTCACCTCAAAGCCTCTTTATTATATATGCTTAATCATAAAATAATAAAATTAATAAATTTAGTAATATACATTTTTGAAATCCTTATTCTCTTCCTGAAGAAAGGCCTTAAAGTGTTGAAAGTATTATCCCTTAAGTTCTTTTTTTGGTGATTTTATGGGTTAAATTTCTCCAAGGATTTAATAATAGGAGGAGGATGAACAGTCATTCCTGTGACAAGAAGCTCTTCCCCTGGGATGTACTCACATATATATGAACACTAACGAGGACCATGTATGTTCTCAATATCACTAATGCGTTGAAACATACATTCCAACCAAATGCAGATGAGAAGATAGCAATATGAGGACTAAGATCACCTTTATCAACATAAACTCACATTTACTTGGGGGAATTCTTGCTGAGAAAGACAACACTCCGAACCAATTTTTTATTTTTTCAGGAAAATTTTACAAAGCTAATTATCTAGACAAATAACACTTCTTTTAAAGCAATAACTTGCTTATTCACAGTTTGCTTATTAAAGAAGGATTTGCTCATGGAGACTCACTTCGAAATTTCCATCTATCTAGTTCCACCAATCCTAAATCTTAGTGAGTGCCCTGTCTTGACAAAGCTCTGGAATCTACTCAAGTCCAGATACTACAACTTATAAGTTCCTTCAGAGATTTACTAAAACTTTCAAAGTAGTATGCTTCCTAACTGCACGTGACTTTGTTCTTCCACAAGTTTTCTAGTATTCTACGTAGGGGCAACAGTTGACAAATCACATACCATTAAAAATATTTCATTGAAGCTTTTATTATAGAAGTGGTTCTAATAAGGATACATTCTGCAAAGTATCAAATAGCAAACTTACTCTAAATATGTTAATAACATTCTAAAGCAGGGGCTCTGTGACAATAATTAGAAGACAAGTTAGATGTTTGGGTCTCTACTAAGTCAAAATAAGGAAAGCAAGTCATTGCATCTAAAGATAAAAAAGAGAAAGAGAAGCAAATGGGCAAAAAGATAAGACAAGAAAATATGAGACCAGGTTGTGACACAGTTTTCCAAATTAAGAGATTGTGGAAGCATATTCTAACTTCTTCTTCTCCCTTTTTCTTTCTTCCAAGTTTTGCCCACACATTAATGGAGGAATGAGAAGGAGACAGTTGGCATTTAACTTACAGAAGTGACAGAGATGGGAATATTTAAATGGAAAGGTCAGGTACATCTTTAAATATAGAAATTTGCCATACTAGGAGTAAATGAAAAACCCAGTAGCCCATCAAAGAAATAAATGAGGCCATTTCAAGGTGCATTTAGCTGAATCAGGCCTAAATTCACTTGGCGGTGGACGGTTTGTCCCTGTTTCTCTTCTTCATTATTTTCTTGGTCACTCTTTCATATTTGTTTTCTGTCCTAAGCTCTCCACAACTGTCCTCCTCTAACCCATCTTCTTCATTCATGCTTTTCTTACTGAGTACTTCACATTTCTGTGAAGCTACTAGAGCTACTTTAAAAAGTTAAAGCTTCCTTGCACTTATAACAGCCATGCTAAAATCTTATTAACACACTGAGAAAAATTACTTTTCTCCTCTTGATAACGACAAATGAAATCTATTAATACTGATTTTTTTCCATAAATCCCATTTATTATTTTCTTTAAAAATCTAATAAAAATTTATCATATAAATAATATTCTTTTTCTTGGAGTAAAGACCCATTTTTTTCTTACTATTTAGTGTCTTGATTCTCTCCAGGCTGCAATGAACCTCTCTGCATATTTTTTATAAGCTCTTGCCAGTGCTGATTTTAAGGCAGAAAACATATCTATGTATAAGATGTGGGTAAGAGAAATTCATTTTAAAGCCAAAGTTGATGATAACAGTTAAGTTTCTTGGAAGGATGATTTACTGCTTATTTGCACCCCACAGAACTTTTAGCTTCTTGATATCTTTTCCTTTGAAGTCCCTTTAAATACCACATGGCCGCACTTAATTGTGCAAACCAATTTCAGAATCATATTTTACTAGAAGAATTTGACTCAAAATACTAAATGAGTTTGGGTGTACCTTTGTTATTATTTTTACATAAACATTTACAACAGTTTTATTCATAATTGTTACAAATTGGGAAAAGAAACACAAATGTCTTTCATTGGGTAAGTAGATAAACCAGTCATGGTATATCCATACAATAGAATACAATTCAGTCACGAAAAGGAACAGATGACGTACAAGCAGCATGGTTGAACCTTGAAAGCATTTGCTAAATGAAAGAAGCCAAGCTGAAAAAACGACATACCATAGAATTCCACTCTATGAATTTCTGAAAAGTAAAAACTATAGGGTCAGAGAACTTAGCGGTTGACATGGTTGAGAGTGGGACAAGTAGCTTACTATGAAAGGCAACAGGAGGAAATTTGGGATTGATGGAACTAATTGTTTTCTAGTAATTTTGATGGTAGGTATGAGATCGCAGGTATTTGTAAAAATGCTTTGAACTCAAAAACACAAAGAATAGATGGTGTTTTTGCTTCTTTTCTGCATTCTTTGTTTTCTATGTTTCCTGTCAGACTAGACTTGGGTAGTAACTACAATCAGCAAAGTAACATGCTTCTTTGAATGGAAATTTTTTGCAATACTATCCAGGCATTAAACATTTCACTTTTTGCAACAATGTATAATTATTTTTTGAGAAAGTTATATAAACATATTATTATGTCTCACGTGAGAAAAATATTTTTTCTGGAGTAGATGCTTACAAGTGCAATTGATGGAGAGTAAAATATATACATTTTAGTTTTAACAGACATTGTTCAATAGCCTTTCAGAAAGACAATGTGTGAGAGTTTCCTTCTCTCTATGATCCAAGTCAAATCCTGCTGTTTCCAGATTTTAAAAATTTTGCTCACTTTCTGAGTAAAAAATCAGATCACATAATTTTAATTTCTTATTATTAAAAGAAAATATCTATCTTACTAATATCCATTGTCACAATTTTCTATTATTTTCAGCTTTCACTATGGCTTTTTGTTTCTTTTTCTCACATGATGCCATTTTTACATATATTCTGGACACACACACACATATATATGTATACGTACGTATGTATATATGTATGTATGTATATAGATTTTAAGTATATATCTCGATTTTGTTTTAAATTTACCAGAGGAAGAAAATAAAACTCAGTGTGATGTTAATTATCATATTCAAAGATCTATGAGTAATAATTTCTGAGGTATTATTTACAACCAAGCGTTTCTGCTTATAAGGGTTTACTGTAACCGGTGATCTCATTGAATAACTCTTTTTAAAACAAGTTCACATTTATTTGTTTTATACATGATCAGTACAAATACGTTATAGTGGGAAGATCATTTTGATACTCTGCTAAGTTTTTTCATGACAATCATGCATTTCTTGGTTATATTAATGACGACAAACATGTATTATCTGATTGTCCATATTTCATTAACAAAATACTTTATATAAAGTCGTCTCACAATTTAATACAAAACTTTAATCAACAAGTATTTTACCGGGGCTAAATTATTCATATGCTTTAAAATAAAAAGAAAATGTTATACTAGTAAAAATATATATATATAAACATGATAATCCAAATAACAAATGGTATTGTCTTAAAAGTATAATCTTTTTTCAAAACCATAAGATGATACTGTATTCAAGTTTCTAATTCACAGGCTTTCCAACCATCCTTTGTCAAGGCATCCATGAAAATAGTACCTTGGCCTAATAAAATTTTTCATTTGTGATGACCACGTCTCTGAGAGCAAGTTGCAAAATTTTTAAAAATTCACTGAGCTTTTTCCTGATATCCAGCTTCACCTCGACAGGTTTATCTAACACCCCCTTCCCCTACTATGTTAGTCTTCACAGAGTATGTGGAATAATGACATGTCTACTGCAAAAGATTACTATGTGGTGCAGACAGTATGCAGTAGATCAAACAGTGTAGACTCTTACTTAAAACCATTTTTTATGTTTTAAAGAGATTGATTTCAACATTAAAATTGAATTAGTCTTCTGTCTTGACTAATTCTTCACACATTGTTCATTTGGGTATGCACTGACAGCTAAAGATGTGTTTTCACAAATAACTTCCCTATTGATTGAACATCTCTCTCTTGGATATCTTACAACTTTATTCCCACATGATAGTATAATGGCAGAAAAGCTATTTCAGATCTGTCAGTTTTTAGTGGCTAATGAGTGTCATTTTGCCTGCTAGCTATTCCTCTTTTTCAGTAAAGGCAGAGTATTAATTTGCTGGGGCTGCTGTAACAAACTACCACAGACTGGATGGCTTAAGCAACAGAAATTTATTGTCTCACAGTTCTGGAGGCTGGACGTTTTAGGTCAAGGTGTTGGCTGGCTTAATCCTTTTAAGGACTGTGAGAAAGAGCATTTCCAGCTTCTCTCTCAGCTCCTGTGATTTGCAGGCAATCTATGGCATTCCTTGACTTCTAGGTATTGCATTATGATCTTTGCTTTCTTCATGTTCACAAGGCATCGATCTTTGTGGTTGCCTATTTTGTTGTCTATTTTTTTTTTTCTTTTCAAAAGGACACAGTCATATCGGATCAGTGCTCTCCATAATGACCTCTAGTTAATTTGATCATCTGCAAAGACCAGTTTCCAAATAAAGTCAATTCACATGTACTGGATTCACAAGTAGTAGTTCAACATCTTTTTGTGGAAGTCATAATTCATCCCACAGCAATTTATTGACTTAATGTTTAATTTTGTCATATATTATAAAGCCCTTGCTATGTTCTAGTTCCTATATCCATTCATTTTGTCAATAAGAATCCATTTTTCTTTTTGTACATTTTTTTCTTTATAAAATTTTAATCAATGATTTTGTTAAAAAGACATTTATTCCTTTTAATCTGCTAGATAATCTGCTTTCTTGATGTATAATTTTCTTGATTATTTTTATGACAATTCATTTTCATAAATTTTTTTATCTCTCCACATCTCATTGATACTCAGCCATTATTTAAGGTTGGTAATGATCTAAACACAGAAAAAAGCACTATAAAAGAAGGAAAGTGTCAACATTTGTATCAAGGAGAGGGACCCAATCAGTGTTGTTAAGCATCTTCCTTACTAAAACATACTAGAGTTTTGTTGGTAAAATGGGAAGCATTTTAAGGTCACTAGAAGATTAATAACACAAATGACATTCAGTACTCTGATCCAGGAAAAGTATGACTAGCTCTTCTTTGCTCTCAACCCTTAAGCCATCCCACATCCATTTCTACTTTGGGACCTGGACTTTTTGGAGCACTACCTGGGCTCTCGTGATCTCTAGGTAACATGCATATATAGCCAGTGAGAAGTGCTGTTGGAAGCGGGGTGGGGGGTGGAGAACAGAAAGAGCCCAGGGTACTTACTCTCTATCCTTTTCTAGATGCAGCTCTGGCAATTGCTGGATTATTCTATGGCCATGGTTATGGCGTGGCAAGGCTTCAAACACAGCAAGCTCTGGTTGATCCCAGGAACACATTCCCTTTCCTGCACTGTCAGAACTGGAGGTAGAGTTATCTTTCTGCAGTTGATAATCCCCAGGTCCCTAGGTGACCCTCTCCCTCAGCTGTCCTCTTTACACTGCCATCACCCCATGAGAAGTTCCATTGTTAAGGGCTCTTTTATAATCATTTTGTGTGTGCCATCTGTTTCCAGACAAGTGCAATATTGCTTAAATTTTGAAATTTAATCAACATTTAAATGATTATTTTAAATGTTGATTAAATTATTCTATGAACCTGAGAAATTCAACAAATAACAGTCCCTTAAGAAACACAGGTCTTTTTTCCAGATCATGGGCCATTGTACACGTTTTCAGAACTTTTAAGTTAAATAATGAACCTTTCTTCAACAAAGAGTAAATCGAATGAGACTTAGGCTCAACATTTTATTAAATCCTCCAATTCAATTATATTTGCGATAACATTTCATTTTCAGCACAATTTTATCTTTATGAATTAATAAAATGCTTCAATGATCCACTTGTTTGAATTAATAATGCAATCTCCTTTAACTGTGTAAGAAAACGAAATTACTATTCTTTGAAACGTTATCCAACACCAGCATTAGTTACAACCCTGGTCAGTGGGTGGTGGTGGTAGTTGTTCAACAAAGACGTCCATTTAACAAAATTGTACATTATATATAAACATACAAAGTGATTGCAACTGTTCAATGTGTCATTACTCTATTGTTATTTATTATTGATGCATTCAGATGATTCTGGTTAATTCAGTTCTATATTATCAGCAGCACAAAGAAAACTCAAAAAAAGCGCAATCTTATGCTAATTATTCAAAGGAGTTTCCAGACAGTGAATGCAACATTGGTTATTTTGATGACTCTGATAAGTTAAGGAGTTTCCAAAAGCTGAATGCAACATTGGTTATTTTAATGGCTCTGTTATGTTACTATAGACCTCATGGTCTATTTTGGATTGAGTTTCAAGAAAATTAAAAATATTTATGTTTGGATATTTGGAGCAAAATTCTGTAGTATGAAATAAAGAGGGCAGTGGGGGTACACTGTGGTGGTCAATCAGTGGTAACCACTGCTATAACTGGCACTATTGCTCTACCCACCACTGAGGCCATCCAGCCCAATGCACACTACTGGGGCGGGGTGAGGAGGGCTCTCATACTGATCCTACTTTATTATTGTACACACTTCTCAAGTCTGCAGACTTCATGGATCTCTGCTGATTCCCTTCCTCAGGGTCTTCCACTTCTCAATCAGCTTTGGAATGCCTTCTGAAGACCTTGAAGAGGCATCTGGGGGGAGTGTATGGAGAATGTGACATAGAATGAACTCGTGGCCAGCTCATAGCCATGCTGGCTGAGCTATCTAGTTAGTGACTCCCAGATGCCTGCCTAAGGACTGCGAGGGTCACAGTCCCCAAGAAAAAGAGAAGAAGAATGATGTAATAAGTTGCTCACAAACCCAAATATATTCATCTAAACAGGCCTGTCCTTAATTCTGAGATTATGACCTTCTTAGATTATGCATTAAAATTCACTTTCATTTAAGAAATCAGTCATATAGTTTACTATTTTACTTCTTATGTTTTCTTTTTATGTTTTTATTTGGCCAAAATATTTTTATGTTTTTATTTGCCCAGAACCAAATCACTGCAAAGAGAAAGAAATCGAACCCGTATTCTGTTATTGGAAACTTTTTCTGTATTCTTTCCTATTTTCTCACTTTACTCTTTTAATTCCATAATTTCTCCTCTTTATCCTCTCTGCAATGAATTTTGCCTTAGAACTCAAAGAATGAGACTTTTTTTTTTCTGGAAAAATTTTATTGTCTTACCATCAATTTTAGTACTATAGTTAGTAAATTTTTTAAAAAACTTTCTGCATTTAAAAAATGTGTCAGCAATTGTTACTTACACAAAGTAGATATTAAATGAAAATCCATTCTTTGAAGCTTTAGAATGATGTATTATAAATGCCAGAAGCCACTTTTTTATGAGTCTGTTTCTCTAAAATCCAGCACAATGGCATCTCAATAGGATAACAATGACCATGGAGACGGATCACTGTTGACACAGAGACCTAGCTTCTTTCCAAACTGTTTAACATCTTCCACAAAAGGTGAGAATTTCTCTAAATAAATTTCAGTACTTTTAAAATATCAATTTATTAGAAAAGTTAATAGCTTTCTTACATAACAAGAAAGAAGAAGTGTATTTTTAAATTAAAAACTCAATGTTATTTACATTAGCACACCCCTACATAGAACTCATAGGTATAAATCTAACAACATATGTAAAAGATCTATGTAAAATAAGAGGAAAACTATAAAAATGCTGATGAATGAAATAAAGAACTAAATAAACAGAGATATTCCATGTTTATGGATAGAAAGACAATGTTGTCTAGATGTCAGTTCACCTTAACTTGATCTACATATTCAACACAACCCTAAACAAATTTTAAGTTATTTTGAGGATATCAACGAAATGATTTTAACATGTATATAGAGGAACAAACAACACAGAATAGTCAACACAATAGTGAAAGAGAGCAAAGTTGGAGGAGTGACCCTACCTGACTTCAAGACTTACTATAAAGCTGCAGGAATCAAGACAGTGTGTATGGGTAAATAATGGACAAACAGATCAATGGAGCAGAATAATATAATGAAATAGATACATAAAAATATGGTCAACTGACCTTTGACAAAGGAGAAAAGGTAATACAATGAACAAAGATAATCTTTTCAATAAATGGTGCTGGAACAACTGGATATAACATGTAAAAAAGATGAATCTGGATACAGAACTTACCTTTATACAAAAATCAACTTAAAATGAATCACAGACCTAAATATAAAATGGAAAACTACAAAACTATAAAAACTAGATAACTTAGGAGAAAATCTAAATGACTTGCATATTACAATGATTTTTTAGATACAACACCAAAGGCACAATACAATAAAGGAAATAATCGATAAACTGGATCTTATTAGAAGTAAAAACTTGTGCTCTGTAAAACAAAGTGTCAAGAGAATGAGATGACAATCCATAAAACATTAGAAAATATTTGCAAAGAATGCATCTGTTGAAGGATTTTTATTCAGAATATACAAATAACCCTTAACACTCAACAGTAAAAAAAACGAGCAACCAGATTAAAAAAATAGGCAGAAGGTCTGAACAGACCCCTCACAAAAGAAGTTATACAGGTGAAAAATAAGCATGTGATAAGATTCTCACCATCATATGTTATTAGACAATAGCACATTAAAACAAAAAAGAGATACTACTACACACTTATTAGAATGACCAAAATTCTGATCCCTGACAACACCAAATGCTAATGAGGATGTGGACTAATGGGAATAGGCATTCTTGACTGAAGGGACTGAACATAGTACAATCACTTTGGAAGAGAGTTTCGCAGTTTCTTACTGAAATAAATATATTCTTTACACGTAATCCACCAGTCTCATTTCTTATAATTTATTTAAAAGAGTTGAAAATGTGTATCCACACAAAAACCTGCACATGAATGTTTAGAGCAGCTTTATTCATAATTGCCAAAACTTGGAAGCAACTGAGATGCCCTCAGTAGGTAAATGGATAAACAAGCTATGGTACATCCAGAAAGTGAGATGTTATTTAGTACTAAAAAGAAAACAGCTACCAAGACATGAAAAGTTATGGAGGACTCTTAAATGCATATTATTACATGAAGGAAGCCAATTTGAAAAAGGCCACATACTGTATGATTCTAATGGCATGACCTTCTGGAAAAAGTAAAACTATGAAGACAGTATAGAGATCAGTCGCTGCTAGGGCTTGGGGGAATAGGGGGATAAATATGAGGAGTACAGAGGATTTTTAAGACAATGAAACTATTCTGCATGATATCACAATGATGGACACATGTCATAATACACTTGTCAAATTCATAGCATTCACAATAGCAAGAATGACCTGTACTGTAAACAATGGACTTTGAGTGACGATGTGACGATGTGACGATATAGGTTCTTCAATTTTAACAAACATAACAGTCAGGTGGGGGATGTTAATAGTGGGAGAATTTATGTGTGTGTGTGGAGAGGGGGCAGGATGTTAGAGGATATATGAGTAACTTCTCAATTTTGCAGTGTATCTTAAAATTCTCAAAACGTAAGATCAATTGCTATTTTTTAATTACAATTTATTCTTAAGATACTACATACTTTAACCTTCATTAAGAAATTGAGGCTATCAGAAACAAGACAAAGATGCCCACTTCTACAACTCCTCTACAGCAATCAGACAAGAAAGATAAATAAAAGGCATCCGAATTGGAAAGGAAGAAGTAAAACTCTTGTTATTTGCTGATGACATGATACTTTGTATAGAGAAACCTACAAATTCCTCCCAAAAATTGTTAGAAGTGATCAATGAATTCAGTAAAGTAGCAGGTTACAAAATAAATATTCAGAAGTCAGTGATATTTTTATAAACCGATGGTAAACTTTTAGAAAGAAAAATTAAGAAAACAGTCCCATTTACAGTCGCATTAAAACCAGTAAAATACCTGGGAATCAATTAACCAAGAAGGTAGAAGACCTGTTTACAGAAAATTATGACATTGAAAAAAGAAATTGAAGAAGATACAAATAAATGGAAGCATATGCTGTGTTCATGGATAGGAAGAATCAACATCATTAAAATGGCCATACTACCCAAAGCAATCTCTAGATTCAATGTAATCCACATCAAAATACCAACAGCAATTTTCAGAGAGCGAAAATAAATAATCCTAAAATTTATATGGAACCATAAAAAGCCCTGAATAGCCACAGCAATCTTGAGAAAGAAGAACAAAGTTGGAGGTATCATATCTGATATCAAACTATACTACAAGCCTACAGTAATCAAAAGAGCATGGTACGGGCATAAAAAGAGATACATTGCTCAATGGAACAGAATAGAGAGCCAAGAAATAAATCCAGACGTATACGCTCACTTAATATATGACAAAGGACGTAAGAATATACAAGGGGGTAAAGACAGTCTCTTCAATAAATGGAATTGGGAAAATTGGACAGATATGTGCAAAAAAAACCACAGAAGTTAGACCTCCTTTTTACACCGTATACAAGAATAGACTCAAAATGAATTAAAGACTTAAATGTAAGACCCGAAACCATAAAATTGCTAGAAGAAAACATAGGCAGTAAACTCTCTGATATTATTAAGAGGAATTTCTTTTTAGACATAGCTCCTTGAGCAACGGAAACAAAAGAAAAAAATAAACAAGTGGGACTACATCAAACTAAAAAGTTTTTGTATAGCAAAGGAAACCATCATCAAGACAAAACAAACAAACAAAAAAACCTACTGCTTGGGAGAAGTTATTCGCTTATGATACATCTGATAAGGGATTAATATCCAAAACATATAACGAACTTATGCAATTCAATAACAAAAGAACAAACAACCCAATTAAAAAAAAATGCAGAAGACCTGAACAGATACTTCTTCAAAGAGGAAATACGGATGGTTAATAGACATATGAAAAGATGCTTAAATTCGCTAATCATCAAAGAAATGCAAATTAAAACCAAAATGAGATATCACCTCACATCTATCAGAATGGCTAGCATAAATGAAAAAACAACAAGCGTTGGTGAGGATGCGGAGAAATAGGAACTTCATACATTGTTGGTGGGATGGCAAATTGGTACAGCTGCTATGGAAACAGTCTGGAGGTTTCTCATGAATTAAAAACGGATATAATTTTGACCCAGCAATTGCACTTCTGGGTATTTATCCAAAGAAAACCAAAACAATAATTCGTACAGATCTATGCACTCCAATATTCATGGCAGTACAATTTACAATAGCCAAGATATGGAAGCACCTAAATGCCCATCAACAGACAATTGGATAAAGAAATTATGGTTCATATATACAATAAAATATTACTCAGCCATTACATCAAATGAAATCCTACCATTTGCAATGACATGGACTAGAAATTATTATGCGCAATGAAATAAGTCAGACAGAGAAAGATCAATACCAAATGATTTCACTTATATGAGTAATCTAAGGAAAAAATAGAACAAACTAATCAAAAACAGATACAAATAGAGTGGACAATTTAGTGACAACAAAGGGGAGGGGATTTGGGGGGCTGGGAGAAGGGTTAAGAAGTAAAAATTAGTAGTTGAAAGTTGGTCATGGGGATGGGGAGCAAGGCAGACGGAATGCAGTTAACATTAATATGATGGCTTGATGGAGGGCCAGCGGAGGGAGGGAACAACTGGAATGATCGTTTTATGAACTACAGAGATGTCTGATCAATGTACTGTATACTTGAATCTAATTGAAATAAATAAATTTTTAAAAAAATCACACGCACAAAATATGAGCCTGACAAAGGGGCATGAAAATAACTTTTTCTGAGTTTCTTCAAATAAAGATTGATCACTTTATCTGGTTTTTGAGGATAAAAACATTTTATATTCATTAAAATGTAAATTTATTCTGGTCTAATTCATGTTACCAAAAACAAAAAAATACATAGACAGTCCTTTCATTTAATTTTCAGTTAAACTTTATTCCATTTACTATATATAGTTACTTTCTGTTGTCTTCCTTAGATATTTTCAAGCCTTTCTTAAACACTGACCCTAAATTTCCTGAATTTTTTCCATGAAATAGTAACAAAAGATGAGTGATGAAACTCTCCTTTGTTTGACCCAAACTTCCAACTTGTTTAGCCACAGAATCTTTGTAAAACAGAATACTTTATTATCTACTTTGAGAGATATTGCTCTATAATACACAGCACAGCAATGATGAATGTGGCCGGACCACTAGGTGATCAGAAAATGGAAGATTTGCAGCAGAGTAGAGATTGAATGAAAATATTAAAATGTGTACTTTTTTCATTAGAGATGTTTTCAAATTATGTTAGACCTGAATAAGCATATTCAACCCTCTTTCTGCTTTCATAAAATGATTATACTTGTAAGTCATTTGTGGCTAAGACATCTGTCACACAGAGAAGGATGTCATTAAAGGACATTAGCACTATTAGTGTATTACTGTCAAATCTCCCTGCTCAGGTCATTCTCCTTTCAGGACTTCCTTATACTGTGAGACAGTCTTCAATCTTGTGATTCTATGAGATGACTCGAATTTATGAGGAACGACTTTACCAGGTGCCATCGTTTCATCCATAGGTCTCTGTGAGCTCTAGTCAGGTCTCTGACAGACTTGGTTGGCTAAAACTAAGAACACTGTCTCAGGAAAAAAAAAATTCATGGTTGGCTAAAACTAAGAACATTGTGTCAGGAAAAAAAAAATTCATATGCTTTGCTTTTCAAGTAGGATGATATTAATACAAGTTATTTACTTCTACCTCAAGATTGTAAAAGAAGGCAGTGGTAAACATGATTACAGAATATATGAACAGCATACAGTGAAAAAGAGCTAGTTAATAAAATCAACACTCCTCGGTTGTAGATGATGATGTGTGTCCATCTGGACAACAAGGGACAATAGTGGGCAAGAGCACCTGTCTTTAGATAAGCAGCCCTCAGGGTTGCCCTAAGCCTGACAAAGAGCCACTTGGCCTGGGGACAAGGATGGCAACAGCCACATAACGCCTGGGAGGCCACAAAAAATAATGAAATAGAAATACTACTAGTCAGGTCCAGATGCATCATTTCCTCCATCACTGACCTTTTGTGAAAAATTCTTCTAAAAAAATATATTTTTTTGTTCCTAAATAAAAAATAATTCTGGATACTTTCTCTGTTAGGTAGTAGGGAATTTGTTTCCCAAATATCTCTGTTGGATAAACTTTCATTACAAAATTACTCAGAAAGTGTTCATCCTCCTCATACCTCCCCAGGATTAATGTCCTCTAAAATATCTGATCCACAATATCAAGAACGCACTAGCAGGTAAACAGGTGCTAGAATGTGATCTTGTTACCCGGGAAAATAAACTGGATTGTTTTTTCTTTTTCAAAGGATAACACAGTCAAGCACAGCAGTGATTGCAGCCAACAGGAGCATGCTGTTTCTCTGTGGTCTCCTGTAAAATCTTCTCAGCATTAAAAATCTCTATGAGACACCCTGAAGATGGGCTAGCATCAAATCTGGGGATTCTTGTCTTCCTAGTCATTTCTCTGAAGCATCTAGAAAGCATGCTCTCTCCACAGGATCTGTTTCCACTTATCAGAAGTGTAAGATAACAAACTTGTCAAATGACTCTTCGTTTCCATGATTTGGCTTTTAATTCTCAATTTGTTTCTGTTCCTAAGCTTTAGAGCTTGTCACCAATATATAAGCAAGATCTCGAAAACGTCAGGTGACCCACGAATTTAAATACTTCCACTTAGTATGACCTTAAGTCTGTTTTTCCTCCTTGAGGAGCTCGATCTGTTCTTTACTATCTCAAAATAGAGATTTCAATGCAACAATAATACACAAGTGATTCCCTCAAATATTGTCATTTTCACGGCTAATTCTTAACATATATCTTGAGTTGTGTAAAGAATGAAGAAAAAGTGGGAAATAACTTTATAGGTAAATGTCAGTATTATATAAATAAATAATAATAGCCAAGCTTAAGTCCCTAAATTTACAAATTATATTAAATTTACCAGCTTATATCTTAATTTTTTTTCTTGGGAATGAGACGTGCTCTTTTAAATGAGCCAGTAAAAGTTGGTAACATAGTTATCTAAAAATGAAAAGAAAAATCTTATGAAAATATATAAAGAACTCTACAAGAACTATCTGATTTCATTAGAAAGAGTAATATAAGAATAATGGGTATACCAGAAGAGAGGGAGAAAAGTACAGAGAACTTATTTGAATAAATAATTGACATGAATTTCCCAAACCTATGGGGAGAATTGGATATTCAAATCCAAAAAGTTAATAGAACACCTAATTATCTCAATTCAAGAAGTCCTTCTCCAAGGCCATAATATTAAAGCTGTCAAAAATTAAGGACATAAAAAGAATTATCAAGACAACCAGGGAAAAAAAGAGGGTAATTTATAAATTTCATTGGATTATCATTAGATATTTCAGCATAAACCCTACAACCAAGAGAAAGTAGAAACAAATAATAAAAATATTGAAAGAGAAAAATCAACAGCCAATAATAATATATCCAGCAAAGATATCCTTTATATATGAAGGAGAAACAAAGACTTTTCCAGACAAAAGCTGCAGGAATTTACCACCACAAGACCTGCATTACAAGAAATGCTGAAAAGTGCTCTTCTATTTAAAATAAAGAGACAAAGGGATAGAAAACTGCAAGTAAGATAAATAACAGAGAGAAGCAGGAAATTGCAATCCTTATTCAGGAGAGGGTATTAAATGCTTACATCTAACATAAACGTTAAAGGAGGTAAAAAATACTTTTAGAAAAGAGGAGAATATTTACTACACTTAAAAATAAACTCACAGCATAACAGAGATAAATTGGTAGCATAAAAGGATAATTTGTGACAACAAAAATATAAAAAAGGGAATGGGGAGAGAACTAAACTTGCACAGGTCAATGGCGATAAGATGCAATCAGAAGAAAAAGAACTGTTGTACATATTAAACTGTTTTTGCACAAACCTAATGGTAATCTCAAAACAAAAATCTAGCAGTTAGGTGAGTAACAAAAGAAGAGACAAAAGAAAGGAAAAATTATAAATACCACCAAACTAAAATAGGAGACAGAAACACAAGGGCAAAGAAACAATGGGGACACAGAGCTGCCTGAAAACAAAAGATAAAATGACTATAGGAAATCCTCATATATCGAAAATCACCCTAAATGTAAATGGAGTGAACTCACCAATTAAAAGGCATAGAGTAGTGGGATGGATCAAAAAACAAAACTTGACTATTTGCTGCCTTTAGGAGACCCTTCTCAGTTGCAAAGACACATAGACTCAAAGCGAAGGGGTGGAAGATGATACTCCAAGCAAATGGCATACAGAGAACAGTGTTGTAACCTTACTTATATCAGACAAAATCAATTTTAAGATAAAAAAGTAACAAGAGGCAAAGGTGGACACTTTAATGATAATGGGGACACTGCATCAAGAAGACATAACACTTATTAATGTATATGTACCCAACCTGGGAACACCGAAAGACATAAAGCGATTACTAAGAGAACTAAAGGGAGAGATTGACGAGAGTAAAATTATAGTAGGGTACTTAAATATCCTATTGACATTAATGGATTGATCATCTAAAAAGGAAAATTAGTTGAGGAATTATCAACCTTAAATGACACATTAGACCAAATGAACATAATCAATATTTATAGAGTTTTTCATCCCAGAACACCAGAAAGTAGATTCTTCTCTCGAGCACATGGAACATTCTCTTGGATACACCTTATATTGAGGCACTATCGAGTTTTAACAAGTTTCAGAAGACTGAAATCATACCAAGCACATTCTCTGACCACAATCCTTTGAAACTAGAAATCAATTGCAAAAAGAAATATGGGAAAACCATAAATCTGTTGGGAATAAACAAAATGCTTCTGAACGATGACTGGGCCAAATAATAAATATAAGACCTCGAATGATACACACAAAGACAAATGAAAATACTACAACATATCAAAATTTGAGGACGCAGCCAAAAAAGTGATAACAGGGAAGTTTATAGCATCACAGGCCTGCCTTGAAAAACAAGAACAATTGAGGAGGGAAAAAAAATGGCATACATGACAAAGGCTCTGTTCATCCTTCTGGCGACCAAATCAAAGTTGTGACAGAAACAAGGAGCCAACAGCAAAGAAAAATCACCTGGGATCTAGATGAACAAGCCATACAATTAGGGAGAATCTAAGAAATCACCGTGCAACAGTAGAAGGAAGGATGGGGTGAGGACACGAGCCTGCCCAGTCCTGAGTGGCTAAGTGGGACAGAGGCTATGGCATGGCAGTTGCAGACACCACTTAAAGGGGCTGTACCTGTGAGAGAACTTCTCAGTGACAGACCAACTCGCTCTGAGCAGCTGTGCCCGATCGGCTGCGCAGGGAGCACCAGGGATTTATAAGGGGATATTGAGTTGTCAGACTGAGGGCATAAGTGAGACTCAATCTGTATAGAAGTGCCAGTGGTATCCATTTTCCTCTGCTGAGTTCTCCCCCATTCCAGTGAGCGGACTCTGTGCAATCATAGCGGGAGATGTCACCAAACTGGATAACAGAGAATGCTCTGCCCAGAAGATTCCCTGAAACTCCACCTCTCCCAATTCGAGGCCCCACCCAAGCCAAATCCATGTATGTCTTCGCTTACTCAAGTGCCCTTTGCTGAGCAGTAACTAGACTCACCTTGGTGTCAACTGGCTTTGGTTTTTTGGTGTGGCCTTTTGAGGCAACTTTAAGCACAGTTGTTGATTGCTTGGTGAATCTGAACAGGTGGCGCCAGAGTGGCACAGGTTTGGGCTAAACTTTGCCTGCAGCTGAACCTCGTTCAGGACTGTGCCACTGGACATCTTCTACACAAATCTTCCTTAGTAAGACTGGGAGACTTAAGAGCTTTGCTAAGTACATAGAAACAGACACAGAAAGGCAGCCAAAATGGGAAGACAAAGAAGCAGGAACCATATGAGAGAACAGAACAGAGATGTAGAATTAATGAAGTCAAGCATTCTAACAGATGCAGAGTTCAAAACACAGGTTATGAAGATGCTCAATGAACTAGTGGGAGGTGTAGATGAATTCAGTGAGAACTTAAACAAAAAGATAAAAAATTTAAGAGTGGAAATGGAAATTATAAATGGGAATCACTCAGAAATGAACACATTATCTACGATGAGAAGGATATTAAATGGAATAAACAAAGTGAATAAAGAAGAGGATCAAATGATGTACATAGAGGATGGGAAAGTCAAGGCCACTCAATCAGAATGGCAAGATAAAAGAAGTCAAGACTATAATAATAATTTAAGGAGCATATGAGATACTATTAATGGTTACAATATCCATGCCATAGCAGTAATTGAGAAAAAACAAAATCTTCAAGAGCTATTTGAAGAAATAATGATGGAAAACTTCCCTAATCTCAAGATGGAATAGACTTAAAACCCCAGGAAGCTCAGAGAGTTCCCCAAACCAGGAAGTCAAAGAGGCCTACACCAAGGAGCAACATAATTCAATTGCCAAAGGTTAAATACAGAGATAGAATCTTAAAAACAGCAAGAGAAAAGCAGTTACTCACCTTCAACGGAACACCCATAAGACTTATTTCTCAAAAGAAACTATGCAAGATAGAAGATCTTGGCACAAAATATTTAACGTGATAAAAACCCAGGAGGTATAACCATGAATACTTTATTCAGCAAAGCTCTCATTTAGAGTTGAAGGATAGATAAAGAGCTTCCCAGACAAAAATAAGCTGAAAGAATTTATCATCACAAAGCTAGTATTACAGGAAATGTTGGAGGGACTTCTTTAAGAAGGAAAAACATGTATCAAAACCAGGAATAAAGAATGGTAATAACTACATTCCTATCAACAGGTACCTCAAATGGAAGAGAATTAAACACTCCAACCAAAGATAGAGTGGCTGAATGGAGAAGAAAACAAGACTCCTACATATGCTGTTTACAAGAAATTCACTTCAGGTTAAAAGACACACAGAGACTAAAAGGAAGGGGATGGAAAAAGATAAGGCTTTGATGGACCTAGTAAGTATTGTGCTGAATGAAATGGGTCAAATAGCCAAAGACAAATATGGCATGATTTTACGTATATGTGGAATCTAAAGAACAAAATCAGCAACAACATCAAAAGTGGAAATAAACTCATAGATACAGAGAGTATATATGTATGTATGTATGTATGTATGTATGTATGTATGTATGCATGTATTTATGTATGTATGTATTTATTTATTACTTTTTAGGTGAGGCAACCCTTGGTTGACTTCACAGATTGCAAGGACCTTGGTAGCTTACAATCTCTAATTTATTTTATTTTATTTTTTTCAGCCTGCAAACTCTGATCTTCCTAGGTGGTCTCCCACCCAAGTAGTAACAAATCCCGACCCTCCTTAGCTTCCGAAATCAGACAGGATTGGATTCGTTCAGGGTGGCATGCCTGTAGACAATACACAAAATATTTAGAGGGATACTAGATGGGAGAGGGTTGGGGGCGACAAAAAAAATGGCAAAGTGATTAAGAGGTACAAATGTTTAGTTGCAGAATAGACATGGAGTTGTAGAGTATAGTATGGGGAAGATGGTTAATAATGATATACTATGTAAGGGGGAAGAGGTGTACTAGATTTAGTGGGGTGATCACTTTGAGAGTTTCTGGATCTCTGATGACTGTTGTATACAACTGAAATTGGATTACTATCGTATGCCAACTATAATTGGAAGAAAAAACTTAATGAATTGTATAGTGTAAATAAAAGCAACATATTGTCTAATATATTTCAATAAAGACAAAAAAACAAGAAAAATCTAAATTATCACATCACCTTTAAGATAAACAAAACCCAAAGTCAGCCGAACAAAAGAAATAATAAAAATTAGAGCAGAATTAAGTGCAAAAGAGAACAAAAAAGACAATAGAAAAAAATAATTAACAACAAGTTGGTTTTTTGAATAGATGAATAAAAGCTACAAACTTCTGGCTAGACTCACTAAGGAAAAAAAGAAAAGACTCACTAAGGAAAAAAAATAAACATAATCACAAATGAAAAAGAAGTTACAATGGACACTACAGAAATACAAAGGACTATACAAGAATACTATGAAAGGCTATATGCCACCAATTTTGATAACTTAGGAAAAATGGACACATTCTTAGATATATACAACCTTTCTAGTCTGAATAATGAAAAATTGGAAAATATAAATAGGCGAATCAAAGATAAGGTGATTACAAGTCATCAAAAACCCTAAAAAAATAAAAGTCCAGACCAGATGGCTTCACTAGTGAATTATGCCAAACTTTCAAAGAATACTTAATATCTCTTTTTCGCAAATTTTTCCAAAAATTGAAGAAAAAGAAATACTTACTAACCCATTTTTTGAGGCCAATATTACCCTAATATGAAAACTTAGCAAGGCAACATAAAGAAGAAAATTACAGACCAATATCTCTAATGAATATAGATGCAAAATTTCAAAAGAAAATACCAGTAAATTGAATAAAATTATATATTAGAAAGGTAATACATCATGATCAAGTGGGGTTCATTTCAGTAGCACAAGAATGGTTCAACAAATGCAACTCAATCAATGTGATAGACTACATTAAAAAAAATAAATAATAAAAGTTGTATGTTCATATTAACAAAAGAAGAAAAGCACTTGGTAAGATACAACATCCATTTATGATTAAAACACTCAATACAAGGAAAGTACTTTAAAAGAATAAAAGCCACATATGACAAACCCTCAGCTAATATCATATTCAATGGTGAAAAACTGAAAGCATTTTCTCTAAGATCAGAAAGAATATAAGGATGCCCACTCTTGCCGCTGTTACTCATACTGGAAGTACCAGCCAAACCAATCAGGCAAAAGAAAGAAATTTAAAAAAAAATCCAAATTGGGAATGAAGAAGTCAAATTGTAACTTTTTTCAGCTGAAATGATTCTCTATATAGCAAACCCTAAAGACTACACCAAAAGAATATTAGAAACAATAAAATGCAGAGAAGTTGCAGGATAAAGAATCAATGTACCCAAATCTGTCATGTTCCTATATACTAAAAACAAAATATCAGAAAAAGAAATGAAGGAAACCATTCCATTTGCAATTGCAACAAATGAATAAAATACCTAAGAATAAACTTAGCACAGGAACTGAAGGATCTATATACTTAAACTACAAAACATTGTTGAGGAGATTGAAGAAGACACAAAGAAATGAGAAGATATTTCATATTCATGAATTGGAAAAATTAACATAGTTAAAATGACCATTTACCCAAAGAAATATAGAGATTTAATGCAATCCCCTTTTAAAATCTCAAAGGCATTTTTCAAAAAAATAGAACAAAGATTCATCACATTTGGAGCTCTCAATCAGATGGACCCAGAGATGCTTCTGGAAGTAACGACACGATGGCTGCCCAAGGAGAAACCCGAGTTCAGGTCAAACTTTTATTGTTTACTGATAGTGGGACTAGAAAACCTATATTTGTGAAATGTCTTCTGACTGGTGAATTTAAGAAGTATGTAGCTACCTGGGGTGTTGTAGTCCACCCTGGTGTTCTACACCAACAGAGGACCTATTAATTTCAATGCATGAGACATGGCTGGGCAGGAGGTTTGGTGGACTGAGAGATAGCTATTACATCAAAGTCCAGTGTGTCATTAAAATAGTTGATGTAACATCAAGAGTTACTTACACGAATATGCCTAACTGGCATAGAGATTTGGTACAAGTATGTGAAAACAGCCTCATCGTGTTGTGTGACAACAAAGTGGATACTAAGGACAAGAAAATTAATGCAGAATCACTTGTCTTCGATTGAAAGAAGAATCTTTGCTACTATGACATTTCTACCAAAAATAACTACAACTTTGAAAAGCCCTTCCTCTGGCTCGCTAGAAAACTAATAGAAGAACCTAACTTGGAGTTTGTTGCCATGCCTGCTCTTTCTCCACCAGAGGCTGTCATGAACTCAGCTTTGGCAGCACACTTGAGCACGATCTAGAGGTTGCTAAGAAAACTACTCTCCCGGAAGAGGATGACAGCATCTAAGAAGTTGAAGCAGGAGCTGAAGTGTCAGCAGTCTAGTTTTATAGGCAACTGTCCTGTGATGTCAGTGGTGCAGAGTGTTTGCAACTTTATTCTATAGCTAAGCAGAACATGTGCTTAATCGTGGGGATGCTGAAAGAGATGACTGAGATTCAGAGTGAATGTGGCAGTTAAAAAATACCTTCATTATTTGGATCTGCGTATTTAACTGTTTTGGAAAGCAGTTGTTTCCTTATTGAGTTTCAAATACAAGATTGCTACATTAATATCACAATACTCAGTGGTGAAATATTGTTTGTTACTCTCATTCACATTCCTTTCTATTTAGAATCAGAATAAAGTTGTATTTCAATTAAAAAGAATACTCATCACATTGGTATGGAACTACAAAAGACCCTGAATATTCAAAGCTATCTTGAAGAAAAAATAGCAAAGCTAGAGGCATCTAGCTTCAAATTATACTCCAAAGCTACAATAATCAAAAAAGTTTGGTATTGGGAGAAAAACAGATGCACAGACTAGGGAACAGAATTGAGAGCCCAGAAATAACCACACATGTAGCTGGGTAAATGATTTTCAAAAGTGTCAGGTACATACAATGGAAAAAAGAAAGCCTCTTCAATAAATGGTATTGAAAAATTAGAAAGCCACATGTAAAAGAAGGGAACTAGAATGCTAACTGATACCACAAATAAAAAATAGCTAAAAGGACTAAATACTGAAATAAAGACCTGATAAAATAAAATGCACAGAAGAAAACATAGGTATATAACTTATGGACCTTGGCCTCAGAGAGGATTTTATGAACTTGACCCCAAACACAAGAGGAATAAAGGCAAAAATATACGACTGGGATTACAACAAACTGAAAGCTTCTGCACAGTTAAAGAAACCATCACAAAACAAAAAGGCAATCAAACAAGTGGGAGAAGATATTTCCAAACAGTACTTCTGATATGGATCTAACATCCAAAATATATAAAGAATGCTCACGACTCTACGACAAAAACAAATCCTATTAAAACATGGGCAGACACCAGAGCAGACACTTTTCCCAAGAAAATGTACAAATGGCCAACAGATAAATGAAAAGATGATCAAATTCACTAGCTACTAGGGAAGTGCAAATGAAAATCACAACGACATACCACTTCACAGCTATTAGAATGGCTATTATCAATTAGACAAGAAACAACAATTGTTGGAGTGGGTGTGGAGAAAAAGTAACCTTCATATACTGCTGGAGGAATGTAAACTGGTAAAGCCACTATAGAATACAGTATGGAGATGCCTCAACAACTTAAGAATAGAGCTACCGTGTGATAGAGCTACCAAAACTTCTTCTGGGTATCTACCCCTAGAATATGAAAACATTTACTAGTAAAGATATATGCACCTTCATGTTCATTGCTGCATTATTCATGATAGTCAGACATGAAGACAGCCTGTGTCCTTCAATAGCTGATTGGATAAAGAAGGTGTGGTACATATATACAAAGGAATACCACTCAGCCATGAGAGGATGAAATATCGCTATCTGCAACAACGTGGATAGATCTTGAGAGTATCATGCTAAGGAAAATAATTCAAATTAACAAAACTTATAGGCACAGACAACAGTAT
>NW_006431394.1:8170-11309 GCF_000325575.1 Pteropus alecto | reverse complement strand
ATAGATGATAGATTAGATAGATAGATAGATAGATAGATAGATAGATAGATAGATATAGATAGATAGATAGATACACTGATAGATACATGATAGATATTGTAAGCAATTAGTTCGCATGATTATAGAGATTGGAATTCTCAAGTATTGCAGTTGGCAAAGTGGAGCCTTGGTAGTGCCACTTGTGTAGTTCCAGTCAAAACTGAAGGCCTGAGACCCAGAAGAGTTGTCGATATAAATTTCAGTCCAAAAGCTGGCACTGAGACCCAAGAAGAGCCAATTTGTTTCAGTACAAATCCAGAGGCATAAAAAGATTGATGTCCAAGTTCAATAGTCAATCGGGAAGAGTTTTCTCTTATTCTCCAGGTCAGCCTTTGTGATCTATGGAGGCCTTCAACATTGGGGAGGGCAATATTTTAACATAATGTATTGATTCAAATGTTAATCTAATCCCAAACAAAACAAAACAAAAAAGCTTTCACAGACACACTCAGAACAATGCTTGAACAAATGTCTGGGCATCTATGGCCTAGTTAACTTGACACATGAAATTAACCATCTCAGGGAGTGTTCAGTCTTTTATTTTCCAGTAAGATTTTGTGTGAAATTGGAATTATTTCTTCTTGAATGTTTCATAAAAGCTATCTGAGCCTGGAGCTTCTTTGTAGGATGATATTTAATAGCAGATTCAATTTCTTTAATGATTATTCAGATTCTTTTACATTTTTTTCTTGAGCTGATTTTAATAAGTGATATTTATAATAATTTGTCCATTTTTTAGACATTGCCATGAAATGTTTAATACTTTAGAATGGTCTAAATGTCATTTTGTACTTTATTATCTTTAATTATCTACCCCAGATATGATGTTCATTTTTCCATTTGTGTTATTGGTTTTACATGACTTTTCTTGTTTTCTTTTTCTTTTTTTGTGGTTGATTTGTTTCTTAATAAGCCATGCCATACTTTTATCGCTTTTATTAGTTTATCAAAGTTGAAATTATTGGCTTTACCATTTCATTCTATTTTGTTAATTTTACTATATCATTAATTTTTGCTTTTATGATTATTATTCTTTGTCTTCTAACTTTTTGGTTTAAATCAGTGTTCTTTCTGTAGCTTCTTAAAATGAATGTTTAATTCATTAAATTTTAACGCTCTCTTTTTGTACATTTTATGTACATGAGTCTTTCCATTTTTTGTAAATACTGCTTTTAGCTACATTCCATAGATTTGATGTATAATATTTTTATTATTCAGATTTAATTATTTTCTAATTTTCATTAAAATTTCTCCTTTGACTCATAGTTTACTTTGAAATATATTTATTAGTTTATGTGCAAGAATTTAGTATATTTTTTAAATATTTATTTCTAACAACTCTCTCATAGTGAGAGAAAATACTTTTTATTTCAACCCATTGACATTTGTTGAGACTTTGATTGCAATCCATCATCTGCTTGTTTTTTGAAAATGGATGTTTTTGTGATTTTAAAAGAGAATACATTTAGCATTCGTTCTATGTACTTTTCTACATTTACCCAGTAGGTTATTTTGTTCAAATATTTTCTATAACTACTGAGAAAGATGGGTTTCGACCCTTATCTACTATGGATTTGTCTATTTCTTTTTCTAGTTCTATTAATTTTCATATTATATATTTTAGGCCACATTGCTCTATCCACACATATTTAAAACTTTATGACTTTTTGGGGAAAAGTAACTTTTTATCACGTAATTGACATTTTATCTTCCAATAATAATGTTTTGCTTTAGATTTCATTTTATCTAGCATTTATACAACATTCTCAGCCTTTTTTTTTAGCTAGTGTTTGATGAATATTAAAGCTGTCTGCATGCATATGTTTTATAAGTTTCCCTTATGAACATGTTAGATTTTGTTTTTATCTACTCTGATAATTGTTATTTTCTTATCGAAGTGTTTTCTTAACTTGCAATTAATTACATTAATACTTTATTGGGATTTATCCCTATTATCTTAGTTTGTGTTTACGATTCTTGCCATCTATTAATTATTTCATTTCCTCTCCTTTCTTGACTTGTTAGCATAGTGGTATATTTTTATCATTACTTTATTTCCCTTTGCACTCATTCATAGCTTTTATTCTACTTGTAGTTTTCTTATGAATTAAATTATGCACAAGTGCATAAATCTGAATTTGATCAGAACTTTACCCTCCTAGACAATACATGGATCTTAAATATTTAAATTCATTTGTTTCTCTTCTGAATTAAATATAAATGTCTCCATTCTTAATGCCATCTTATTTTGTCTCATTCTTTAATTCTCTAGACATTATTATCACTGTTTTATTCAGTCAATGTTAATTTATATTTACTTACATATTTACCACATTCTTTGTTCTTTTTCATCTCTTACCTTACACCTATCATTTGAGATTACTTTATTTCTGCCAGTGTACATTCTTTAGATGCATCACCTCCATTGCTGACAAATTTCTCCTCTTAGTTTTCATTTGTCTGTAAATGAAAAACGTATTTTACCCTCATTACTGAAAGGTATTTTCATGTGTGTACATTTCTAGATTGAAAGGAGAATTGATGAAGATGTCAAGTCCTGTATTTTTAAATTTTTGCACTATCTCTGAAACTGTTCCCAGGATGTGGCATTGCATTTGCTTTACTCTTTATTTTAGTTTTCTATCGCTGAGTAACAAATTACAACAAACTTGGCACCCGAAAACAATACCTATTTATTATCTCTCAGATAAGCACATCAGGAAACTAGGCTGGATTCTTGGTTCAGGGTCTCGCAAGGCTGAAACCAAAGTGTTAAAAAGGGTTAGTTTCTAACTACAGTCCCTGGGTCCTCTTTCCAACTCACATGGTTGTTAACAGAATTCATTTGCTTGCAGCTATAGAAATCATGAGTGCTTCATCTTCAAGGTCCGCAGGAGAGAATCTCTCTCACACTCAAACTTTTTGTAAAAAGTGCACTTGATGAGATCATGTCCAACTAGTATAATCTCTCTTTATATTAACTCAAAATTAACTGATTAGTAACCTAATAATAGGAGTGATATTCTATCAATTTCACTGGTCCCACCCACATTCAAGGGGAGGGGATTGTACAGGGTGTGTACACCAAGAGGCAGGAAGC
>NW_006431394.1:4062-8014 GCF_000325575.1 Pteropus alecto | reverse complement strand
AAAATATCATTTACCACCCAGTGCGATATAGCCGACTGGACAATGGTGGTGCCTTGGGTCCCAGGAATTAGCATCAACATAGAGTCAGTGTTGATAATCTCTAAAAAGTCTGGGTAATTCCTCTTGCCTAATGCACAATGACTCTATAATCCCCGGCAGAATCCTCCATTCAAGTAGCACTTGGTCCCAGTCTGCAGTTTTATTCTGCACTCTGTGAACAAACCGCAATACCACCTCAGAGGTCTGGGTTGTCCCTCTTCCAAGTTCTGAATACCCAACCCTTTCATTTTATCTATCAAGTCCCAGAAGTGGTAGCTGCTCCTTATATTTTCTATCTCTGTGTACTTCACTTTCTGCCTTTTGCCTTTTAGTTCACCAATGTCTGTCTAACCAATTCCCCATTTTAGAATGTCTCTCCTACGCCGATGAACCCTAAAGATATTTTCCTAAGTGAATTTAGCCAGTCATAGAAGGACAAATACTGTATGATTCCACTTACATGAGAAATCTAAAAGTGTCAAACTAATAGAAGTAGAGGATAGAATGTTTGTTGCCGGAGGTTGGGAGAAGTGAAGAGATGTAGGTCAATTGGTATAAAATTTCGGTTATGCAAGATAAACAAGTTCTAGAGCTCTGCTGTACAATATTTGCCTACAGTTAACAATCTTGTATTGTGCACTAAAAAAAATTAAGAGAGTTTATTTCATATTCAGTGTTCTTACCACAACAACAACGAAGAGGCACAGAGAACTATTGGAGGTAATTGATACATACATTACCTTGATTGTAGTGATGTTTTCACAGGTGTATGCATATGATCAAACCCAACAAATTGTATATGCTAAATATGTCTAGATTTTTACATATCAATGACACCCAAAAAAAGATATTTTTAAAAATTAAATCAAATGTCTCTATTAAAATAACTGATACAGTTCCTATGTGTATGACTGGAGCCATACACATATCCGAAGCTCCATCAACAACAGAATAGGGCATTAGGCAGAAATACACTTGAACATATTATTGCTGCACATAACAACTCATGTACATGCATTCTGAAATTAATTCTGTTGTTTAGGGATGCATATATCGAGTGTCAAAACCTAAGAAAAAAATGAGGAACTTGGTACCATGAGCAGCAGAGTAGCCCCTAACAGAGAGGGAAGATTTGGGACTAAACAAAACACCCTCTGAGGTGACAGCTGTGGTTCCCATCTGAGTGGAGATCACTCAGGTGTTTGATGCACTTTTCCGTATATGTCATAGTTCGCAATGTAAAATCTTTATTTGTTATGTTAATTCTGATACAGGTGACTTTACAATTTATGAAGATGTGCAGCCTTACTTCCCACCTACACCTGCTTATCCCTCATGTGCTTATGTCAAACCCTCAGTCTTCTGACATGAAATGATAATAAAACAGTTGTAGGGCAAGAGGAAGGTGTTATTCTGAGAACACCAGTGACTTCTGAAGCAGCTGTAGAACATACTTAAGCTTAGTGCTTACTTCACACTGAGCCACAGCATTGGCAGTTGCATTACAAAGTGCCAAGGAAGATGAACTTTGGTCTTGTCGCACTACACCTGAGAGACAATGGCAGTTTTAAAGCGAGAGATTTGAAATTAATGCCCATGCCTTTTTCAGTTTTAATCTATTTAAAATTGTTCTCAATAAATATTTTTCAGAAAGAATCTTATTTATTGTATATAAATATTTAAAATAAAATGCTTATGTTTATATATTTATTTATATATGTTTTCTATTAAATACATTTATATATTTCAGCATTCCTCATCTCAAATGAAATAATTTTCGAGTTCATGGAAAGCTAATAATGAAAGTACATAAATATATTACATGTTATGTAATCTATTTAACTCCCATGTATCAAATCATTGCTCCTGTTTCACCAATATTATTACAGTTAAATAAAGCTTTAAACATTTTCAGAATAACCAAGGGGATTTCAGTATGGTCATGCTAATCATGACTACTTTTTTAATGCTAGCTTCTCCTCATTCTGGTTACTTCTTCCAGGAACCAAGTATGTACTCCTTAACCTAAGTTATCTATAATAAGAATTTAGTCAGCTACTTTTATCATAGTATCAAGGCGTTATATTTTTAGGTAAAATAAAGTATTCAACTACAAGGTTTTCTCCTCAAAGGAATTTTTAAGAAATCTAGCAATTGTACTAATTTTAAATATTCAAAATAATTCATATAGTAATAAATTATTATAATTCTATTTAAATGTCAGAGAAGAAAAAGCACAAATTTAGACTTGCTCTAACAAGCAAAATTTTAACAAATAACATTGTCAAGAGTGTGAGTTTTTCAGGTTAAATTGCAAACATCATTGCTAAATAGTCAAATAAGAAAATGTACTCAGAAATGTCATATAACACTGCTGAAAGGTTTTATCACTCTGCAGCATTTAGAGAGAAAATAATGGTAAAATAAAACTCTAGGTGCAAATGTTAACTTCATAAACAAGATAATATATGGTCTTTCTCTTTTAAGTTGCTTCTTAAAACTGTCAAGCCTGCCAGTACTCCTATCAATCATTGTTTTGGGATCCAAAGTACCCCAAACACTGGTATTCTATAGTGAGCAATACTCTGGCCTTGACATCTGTGCTGGTGCAGCTGCCCTAGGCCACTACCACCTGAATGCTCTACAATCACTTATCTTACATTCAGTGCCTCCTTATGCCTCTATACACCTATCTTGAATTAGAATCCACCTTGATTTTCATTTTTGTAAGGGTACTCAAAGTCTCCTTAACCATTGTCCATGAAAAGTCGATCCTCAAACATCTATCGGAGGGCCACTGCTTTCCGGAGTTGACCTATTCTGACCTCCTTATTAACCTACCCTCTAACCTCCCAAATATTCATTGGCTGGTACAAGCCCACCGCACACGGATTCAGTCCAATGTGAGCTGCAGAACTGTGGATAGAAAGCAAAGGGAACTCTTACATGTGCAAGAGAGTATACTAATTTGTAATTAACAAAGGGTCTCAATTAAGAAAATAGAATATCCCTTCATTTAAAGGGTTTATTTTTTCTTAAATGTTCATATCATGAACACCCTCACAATGAAAGAAAGTTAAAAAATGTTTGTATTTAAAAGTGTGACATATTACTAGCTTCTTGATTCATGGGAAAATGTCCAGAAAAATGTTAATAAAAAAAAATAAAAAAGGTTGATTAAAAGTGAAATGCACTCCACAAAGCAAATGTGGAGGATGATCATGAGCATCCCACAGCCAGTCAAGTGAGTCTCCTATGATGTATCCTGGCTGCAAATTACAGTCTCCCCAGGGTGCCTCAAACAGCTATTGACAAAGGCATCCATCCCCTCCATCCAGTCTAGCTTGAACGACAGCAGACTTTCACACCGCCAAAGTGGCTTTGCCTCATGCTGCAACACATGGCAGAATTCCAAACCAAGAAGTCACTGCTATGAGAGAAAAATTTTTAATTAATTATAAAAATGGCTTATGAAATATATTTTGGTACTGAATAAAAACATTTCTACTGAAAGCAAAATATCATGCCTATCCTATTATAGAAAAATATCAAAATTGTACATGGACCCATGGAGGCGGAGAGTAATAGGTCCTGATTTAGGCAACAGTTAGCCCCATACTCTTTAGATGTTAGCTCCTCACCCTTATTCAGGTGTTCAATTTCTAACCACAGGTCAGATTGGTACTTCTCTTTGCCTTTCGTTTTACTAAATGAAAAAGAAAGAAAGGAAAATGTCATTAAGCATTAAGTGCTGAAGTCAACGGACCTATAATTGGATCCCACATAACTGAAATGTGGGGCTAACGTGGTTAGAATAATTAGTCCAGCCAAAATCTATACTTAAAAAATTATATCATAATGTCAATCACCCTACTGGAGTGTAAATTCCTGTATTTGTGTGGTAAGAATGGAT
>NW_006431394.1:0-3529 GCF_000325575.1 Pteropus alecto | reverse complement strand
TTTGAGAGGGTAGAATTAAACTTTATGTCATAGGAAGAGACTGAACATGTACATTCACTGTAACTACTTCGACATTCGGGCTTACCATTCTAGAGTGACTGAAGCAGCCTCTGGGATTATCTATCTATCTGGAAATTCGCTCTCTGTCCAGAGCCGACTCCAACTTAAGCATAGTTGATTTGTTCAGTTTATCAAATGGCTCCATCACCCCAGGCGTTTTCTACAAAATCAGGTAAGTAGGTTTTCATTTCGATCTTTTATTTACATTTTAAATCTCATCCATAATACCTTAGGAGGTGCTTGGGACTATAACTGTTCTTGAATAGTAAATAGAAAAATTGCTCATTAAAATATAGTATTTTCAATAAATTTGGGGACAGTAGTAAAAATTCATATAAACTGTCTCATTTTGTACTTATCATCATGATCATTATCCCCCAAACTAAGGGCTAATTTGTTATGAAAAGGCATTTTGTATGTAGAGACCTAGATAAATTGACATCATTTGGCAACTTCGTCATTGTTTTCAGATTTACTTTCTTTCCATTCTATCAGCCTTCCAGGGCCATAACTGACACTCACTCTTGTTCCTGTAACCAAGTTGGAATTTCTTAAAGACTCCACTTCTTTGATTCTTTCTAAGGGAAAGCCCTGGGAATCCTTTTCATCCCTGATGCTAGAATTTAGAAAGTAAAAGAGAGATATAAAATGCAAAAGTGTAAAAAATTAATCAAACTACAGATATAAGATATAAATACATTATAGCAAATCTTAACATAAGACTATTTAAGGAGTCATAAAAAATAATTTATTACCAAGAAAAAAGGAGTAAAATCCTAGAGATGCTACCAAAATGTATAACATTGAATTTTCACAAAGCTCTTAAAAAATGCAAAGTGGCTAAGTTTAAGACACGTTGAATGGGTGGGAGTAGACTGTGTGCTAGTACAAATCATGCAGTTGGAAAAATCATTACTTCTCTCAAGGCAAAGACAGATTTATTGACTTGATTAGGAAAGGTCACTTTTTCTTTTCCAAACTTTTTATTCTTAATTAGGGATTAATTTAAATATTAATGTGGGCATTGAAATTCTACACTATGCCCATCTGTGAAATAACTTACTGGTAAGCAACATGTATAATGTTCACTACTTATTAATGCAACCGCATTAACCTCCACTCCGAGAAGGATGGCCTAGTTACTGGGATAGTTAGTCTTATCATTCCCCAAAAAGTTCTGAAGCTAGAAAATAAGAATCCAGTGTACAAGTAAACTAAAGATATTTTTGTGCACACGAAGAGATAGAAAGTTTACTACACACAGCCTTTTCTGAAAGAATTCCACCGAGATGTTCTCTAGTGCAAAGAAAAAATTCATTTAAGAAAGAGGGAAACAAAGGACAAAAGAATAATGGCAACATATTAGGAACTCCTGATAAGTCTAAAACTACTGTGGATAAATAATAATCTGGATCTAAAATCCCAGATGATACTGG
Organism: Pteropus alecto; assembly: GCF_000325575.1. Classification (NCBI taxonomy): domain Eukaryota; kingdom Metazoa; phylum Chordata; class Mammalia; order Chiroptera; family Pteropodidae; genus Pteropus; species Pteropus alecto. The sequence continues at coordinate 2,033 of NW_006431394.1, read as the reverse complement.
CATTAGGACTGGAGTGGTACTATCACACTTCTTGACGAATCACAAGGAGAATAAAACAAGAATCCTACTCTCAATGTCTCCAGCAGCCATGTGATCTGTGTGAAGGTAGCATTGCTTGTAGAATAGTGACTCTTCTGTATTAAAATCAACACCGACCAGGAAATAAGCAAATTTCTTGAGCACCCTAGAAAGCATATCTTCTATAGCAACTAATCACATAATTTTGAATATATTTACTCCTAATGAAAAATTAGAGCATCTTGTACCCTTACCATAAGAGACAATATCACAGAATCTCATATAACTAAACTTAATATACATGGAAAATGTATTTCTTTGAATTTGATCAAGAGAGCTTTTGTTGTGCTCAATTATGATGCTTTTATACTACATGTAATTATAGTAGAACTTGTTGAAATAAGCTTTCATCTCAAATATACTTACAAGTGAGACCTAATATAAAATACTTTTAGGAGAAAAAAATATTTTCAGGTATGAGCTTACTGGTATATTAATAATGAAAGAAGCAAACTTGACACAACACTTGCACAATTTTTTATTGGAATAAAAGGGAAATAACTGCCCCTGAACAAATCACAATTAAAATAGGTTGGACAAGACAAATTCAAACCACAATGTGTTCAGGGAAGAAACATATCAGTGAAAGTAATACAGGCATTGAGTCACATAGTCCTGGGAACCATTTTAGTTCAAGCACCTAAAAATTATGTAGCCCAGACTTGTTACAAAATGACTCTGAACTGAAGGCACAAAATAAAGTATTAATACATACTTAACTGGCAGAGAAGTTAGAAACATCCAAAAAATGTGTTTATACTTATATTATGTGTGCATACACATATCAATATATATGTATATGTATTTGAAAATATATTTTTTTGAATCTAATTGACATATATATCTATTGTCTATCTTCTGACGCCTGCACTTTGTTGGGCATAGGACTTTTTGTTTTATACCAATATATACCCAAGGAGTTACCTTACATAAATTGTCATAATTTTAAATCTCAATCAGAAACTTAAATTGGATAAATCGGGAAAGTGAACTGAAGAATATTTAGGAACAATAAACTGTTAATTTTTTAAGTCATAAATTTTATGATGTATTTTAAACACAGAGCTGCCAGTATTTTAAAGCAGCATTTCCTGTTACAATTTGGAAGAGAAGAAAACAGAAATTTTCCTTTTTACAAAAGCAGAAGCCCTGAAACCCAGCTATGAGTTCAGGCACTATTTATTACATTAAAAAGGATACTTGGGTTATCGCTTGTCAATTAATAGGAAAAGAACTGATGATATGGGCCTTACATACCTGCCTGAGACCTTCTGCAGGTGCTTATAATCGTTCATCCTACAGAATAAGGGAGTTTTCCCTTTGCTCATAGTGACAAGGACACTCCCAGTTGTTCTGCTCCTTGTGTTCTTGGTAGGTCAGAAATGCCTGAAAGTCTAGTTCCTAGTCCTCCAACAGTCCAGAGGAGCTGCTGGTGTTAGCCCAACTGCTGCTGCCTGTGCCTGGAAGAGTCTTGCCCCAGGATTCCAAGGATGGCAGTTAAAAATAAAGATTCAACTGTACATGCTTCATGGGAACCCATGTTTCATGGCCTAGCCCCTGTGGAGGAAGGAAATCCCTCCAGGGACAACAGGGTAGGAAAAACCTAGGAGGGCATTCTGGTAATGACCTGGTAATACTGGATCATTCAATACAGCCTTTTAGTTATGAACTTTTATATATTATGGCGGAGGGGCAAGCAGGAATTATGATTTTTATACTTTCTTCTGCTTCGTTGAGACTTATCCATTTGGTAAACTTTAATTTTGATGTAGTTTCAAACTTGTGGAAAAGTATAAGAATAGACAAAGCTATAAATTCTTTATCAAATGTACTGTTTTGTGCCATTTATCTCTTTTGCGGGCTTGCTCTCAATCTGGGTCTTCACGCACATAACATGTACATGTTGTTGTTTTTTGTTTGTTTGTTTTTTGTTTTTTTCTGAACCACTTTAAAAT
>NW_006431393.1:46901-57783 GCF_000325575.1 Pteropus alecto | reverse complement strand
CACAGTGGCCAGGACATGGAAGCAACCAAAGTCTCTTAGATTGTTGACTAAAGAAGCTGTGGTAGATATATACAATGGAATATTACTCAGCCATAAGAAGAGATGAAATACTGCCATTTGTGACAGCATAGATGGACCTCGAGATAATCATGCTAAGTGAAATAAGCCAGACTGAAAAAGTAGAAAGTCACATGATATCACTTATATGTGGTATATAAACCTAAAAGCAACAAATGAACAGGACAAAGAGAGACTCAGGGACATGGACAATGGACTAGTGGTTACCAGAGGGGGGGGGAGGTGGGAAGAAGTTGATGGGGTAATGGGGGTCAAATATAGGTGGGTAGAGGTAGAGTGAAGTGGGTAAAGGTGATCCAATATATGGAAGCTGAAGGAAACTGGACTTTGGGTGGTAATCGCATAATAGAATATATACATGTCAAATGATAATGTACACCTGAAAATTATTTAATTGTATTGACCAATGTTACCCAAATAAACTTCATTTAAAATAATTAATTAATTGATTAATTAATTAAAAAACAAAAACAATAATTCATCAGTACCATCTATCATATAAAGTGAGTATAAAGGAGAAAAAACACATGATCATTTTAATAGATGTAAAAAGAAAAGCATTTGACAGAATTCATCATCTTTCCATGGTAACACTTCTCAGCAAACTCGAAATAGAAGGGAACTAAGTATCTGAACCTGATAAAAATTACATACAAGAATCTCAGAGTTAACATTATACTTAAAGATAATAGAATTTATTTTCCCCTAAAGTTGTAACAAAACAAAAATATCTACTCTTACCACTCTATTCAGCATTATATTGAAAATTCTAGCCAGTACAATAAGGCAAAATACAGAAATAGGCATACATATTGGAATGAAGGAAATAAAGTAGACTTAATTCACTTATTACATGATTGTCTGTGTGGAATTTATGAAAGACTAAAGTTTTAGCCAGATTACAAGGCACAGGTGTACAAAGAATTCAATAAAAATAAGATAAAAATATAAGCACAATTGGATGCCCAGATGCAAAAATATTTTTTTTAAAAACCTCAACTGTATTCTGGTCAATATTGCAGAATAGGTAGATGTTGTGTTTGCCTCCTCTCATAACCAAATCAAAATTACAACTAAACTATAGAACAACTGTTATGGAAAATCACCTGATATTTAGCTGAACAGAAGTCCTACAACTAAAGACAGAGAAGCAGCAACCATGAGATTGGTAGCAAGGGCAGAGATGCTAAATGGGCTAGTCTCACACCTGCATGTGGCAGCTAAAAATCAGGAGAGATATCTTGGCTGCTGAGGTTCCCCCCAGAGGACCGAAGGATCCAGGCCCCACACCAGGTGCTTCAGCCTAGGGTTCTAGTGATGGGAAGAGGTGAACCCACCAAATCTGTATGTGAAAATAAGCAGAGACACAGTCCTCCAGGAATCTCAAGCATTCCTCTTCTAGGGCTGAGACAGGGAGTTATCTGCTGACAAACTCACTCTGAGCTCCAGGGCTGACACAGCAGCACAAAAGATGCCAGGGATATACTGGGAGGAACTGAATTGTCTGGCTTTAGGGTGAGAGCTGGAGAGGCAGCTTTCTTCCAGACAGAAGTGCTGACGGAGGCCACTGTTCCTTTGTGGATCTTTCTCCCCTTCTGATGTGCAAAGGAAATAGAAATACAAGGCCAAGAAGAAGAGAGAGTCCCAAACAAGATGAACCCAAAAGGTCCACTCAAAGATACGTCATAATTAAAATGCCAAAAGTTAAAGACAAAGAACAGCAAGAGAAAAATAGTCAGTTACCTACAGAGGAGCGCCTATAAGACTGTCAACTGATTTCTCAACAGAAACTTTGTAGGCCAGAAGAGCTTGGCCCAAAATATTCAGAGCAATGAAAAGCAAGAAACTACAATGCAAGATTATTCTACCCAGCAAAGTTATCACTTAGAATTGAAGTACAAATAAAGAACTTCCCAGACAAGAAAAAGCTAAAGAAGTTCATCACCACCAAACCAGTTATAGAGGAATTGTTGAAGGGGCTTTTTTTTAAGAAAGAGGGGGAAAAAGAGATCGAAAATATGAATGATATAGCAATAACCACATATCTATCAACATTAACTTTAAATATAAATGGCTTTGGACATGGTTCCATAGTGTAGCGGTTAGCATGTCTGCTTTACATGCAGAAGGTCCTGGGTTCACGCCTCAGTGGAGCCCCAGTCCATGGTCTACGGCCACACCACCCTGAACAAGCCCGATGTCTCATCTCAGAACCTAAGCAGGGTCAGGCCTGGTTAGTACTTGGATGGGAGACCACCCAGGAAGACCAGGTGCTGTAGGCATAAATAATAATAAATAATAAACAAACAAACAAACAAACAAATAAATATGGCTTACGTGTTTCAATCAAAAGATAGGGTGGTCAAATGGATAAGAAAACAAGACCCTTGCATATGCTGCCTGCAAGAGACTGACTTGGGATTGAAGCTCACACACAGACTGAAAGTAATGGGATGGAAAGAGATCTTTCATGAAAATGAAAACAAACAAAAAGGCTGGGATAGCAATACTTATACCAGACAAAATGGACTTTAAAACCAAGACTATAACAAGAAACAAAGAAGAATCCAGTAATCCCAATTCTGGGTATTTATCTGAAAAAAAAACGAAACAAAACTACTGCGAAGGGACATGTGTATCCATATGTTTATTACATCATTATTTTCAGTAGTCATGATATGGAGACAACCTGGTTGCCCATCAATTGATGAATAGATAAAAAAGAAGTGGCACATATACACAATGGAATATTACTCAACCTTAAAAAAGAATGACATCTTGCAATCTGCAACAATGTGGGTGGACATACAGGGTACTATGCGGAGTGGAGCAAGTCAGACGGAAAGACAAATGCCACATGATTTCACTTATATGTGAATCTAAAGAACAAAATAAATAAAACAGAAACAAACTCATAATGCAGATAACATTTCGATGGTTACCAGATGGAAGGGACTTAGGGCACAGGAAAAAAGGGAAGGAATTAAAAAGTAAAAATTTGTAGTTATAAAATAGTTATGGATATGTAAAGTATAAGGAATATAGTCAATATTATAATAACTATGTGCAGTGTCATATGGGTACTAGATTTATTTGAATAATCACTTGGTAAGTTAGTTAAATGTCTAATCACTTTGTTGTACACCAGAAACTGATATAATTTGATATGCTAACTGAAACTGAAAAATTAAAAAATTATTTAAGAAAGACTTCAACTCATGTTAACCCTGTATCCAACCATTTACTCAAAATAGATCTTAGACTTAAATTTAAACCTACAATTACAACACTTTTTACTGAAAAACATAGAAAATATTTGTGACTTGGCCAAAGAATGTTAGATACAATTCTAAAAGCATGGTGCTTTAATGAAAAAAATTAATAAATTGGACTTCTTAAAAACTCAGAATTTCTGTTCTCAAAAGACATTGTTATAAGAATGAAAATAAAATGAGTCAAACACTGGGATAAAATATTGGCAAGCATATACCTGATAATGGACTTTTATTTATGATTATATAAAGAAAGACAATGAGAAAACATCCCAACTCTTTAAATGGGCAAAAGATCTGAATAGACCTATTTCACCAAAGTAGATATAAGGATGATGAAAAAGTACATGAATAGTTGTTCAATATGTTAGTAAACAGACAAATGCGATTTAAAACTGCAATGAGATATCACTAAACACGTACTAGAATGGCTGAAATTAAAACAAACAACAAAAAAAAACCTAACGGTACCATGTACTTGCAAAGATATGGAGCAATTGCAACTCTCATACATTGCTGTTAAGATTGCAAAGTGGTATGTCCATTAGGGAACACGGTTTGGCATTTTTTTATAGTGTTAAATATATATTTACCAAGCAACTCAGCAATCCAAGTAAGTTAAAAAATGTTCACATAGAAACCAGTATGAGAATATTCATAGCAGCCTTAAGCATAATCACCCTACATTGGAAATATCCACATATCCTTCAGTTGGTGAATGGCTAAACAACCATGGTACATTTATACAACAGAATAATAGTCCGCAATAAAAAGGAATGAGCTTCTGATCCACACAACAGGAGCAAACCTCAAATGCATTGTGATAAGTGAAATAAGCAATACTCAAAGGCTGTGATCCCATTATGACATTCTGGAAAAGCAACATGATAGGGATGAAAATGGATCAATGGTTGGATAGTTGGGAAAGGTGGTTGGGGGCAGTGGAGAAAGTTGATTATGAGTGGCATGAAGAAATGTTATAGGTAATGGAACTTTTCTATGTCTATTCTGTTGTAATTCTATGGTTAGCATTTGCATTTATGAAACCTCATACAGCTGTACACTTAAAAGGATGAATATTACTGTATGTAACTTACATCTGGTAAAACTAACTGAGAATCATTAATGTGGCTACCAGCATTTACCACAACATGAAAAAAATCAGCAAACCTAACTTCTGAACAATAGAATCCAACATGATTTGAAAAGAATATTAAAATAAGAGGGAGAGAGTTACAGACCTGGGGAAGAGTAGCAAGCAGTCAAACATATATATTATTGGAATTACAAAAAGAGAGAAGAAACAACAGTATAGATAATTATTTGAATAAAAATTGGCCAAAAATTTACCACATGAAACAAAATAACCCCGCAAGTCCAGGAAATTCAGTGATAACAGGATAAATAAATTTTTAAAATTTACCAAGAAATCCCCAATAAACTAAATGTATCATAGTAAAATTACTGATATCAAAAGTTTAAATAAAAGAAGCCAGTGAAGGAGGGAGAAAAAAATATTACATTGCGTTTCCCCCATGCTGCCCCGCCACCCGCCAAGTGGAATGACTTTTCTTAAGGAACTGTGAAAGAACTGTGGAGACTAGAAGACAATATTATCTGCTAAAGTGCTGAAAAATAAAATAAAATAAAACATGTAACCTTGAAATCTCTGTTAAGGAGAAATCTTTCAGAACTGAAGGTGAAATAAATAAAAATATTTTGAGGTAAAGGTGAGAGAATTTGTCACATCCAACCAGCACTACAAGAGTTGCTAACGGAACTTTTTCAGGCTAAAGGGAAAAGATATCTGATGGAAATTCAGATCACAGACAAGGAGGAAGAGCTCTGCTCTGGCTTAAAAGGCTCTACATTATGGGCCCTTATCTATTGTTTGGATTTAATCTTATAAAATGTTCTCTTGCACTCACTACCCAGTCTGTTTTTAAATTTTTTTCCAAATCCTGCCACACACATTAATGGATCCTGAAATTAATCAAGAGGACCATGACCAGCATTTTACTTGCTAATTAGTAGAGTCTAATGGAAAATACCAGCATACACTGGTATGAAGTCTATGTATTAACTTTTAGCTTTATCTCAAGCCTATGAGATTATATACTGGTTTACAATGTAAAATGTGGTGTGTGACCCAATAAACCCATGTGGAATAAAAATCATATGATCATATCAATAGATGCAAAAAAAAAACCATTTGACAAAATTCAGCATCTATTTATGATAAAAAAAAAAACTCTCAGCTAAGTTTAATAGAAGGAACATACTTCAATATAAAAAAGGCCATATATGACAAACCCACGGCTAACATATTCAGCAGTGAAAAGCTAAAAGCATTTTCCTCAAGATCAGGAACAAGACAAGAATGCCTACTTTCACCACTCCTCTTCAACATTTTGTTGAAGTCTTGGCCACAGAAATAAGACAAGAAAGAGAAATAAAAGGTATCCGAACTGGAAAGGAAGAAGTGAAACTCTAGTTATTTGCCTATGACATGATACTATATACAGAGAACACTAAAGATTCCACCGAAAACTGTTAGAACTGATCAATGAATTCAGTAATGTAGCAGGTTACAAAATAAATATTCAGAAGTCAGTGGCATTTTTATACACCAATGATGAACTTTCAGAAAGAGAAATTAAGAAAATAATCCCATTTATAATTGCACTTAAAAAGTATAAAATACCTGGGAATCAAATTAACCAAGAAGGTAAAAGACCTGTTTTCAGAAAATCATAAGTCATTAAAAAAAGAAATTGAAGAAGATACAAATAAATGGAAGCATATATCATGCTCATGGGTAGGAAGAATCAACATCATTCAAAATGGCCATACCCAAAACAATCTATAGATTCAATGCATTCCCTATCAAAGTACTAATGGCATTTTTCAGAGAGCAAGAACAAATAATCCTAAAATTGATATGGAACCATAAAAGACCCCGAATAGCCACAGCAATCTTGAGAAAGAAGAACAAAGTTGAAGGTTTCACACTACCTGATATCAAACTATACTACTAGTCTACAGTAATCAAAACAGCATGATACTGGCATAAAAACAGATCCATTGATCAATGGAACAGAATAGAGAGCCTAGAAATAAATCCACACCTGTTTGCTCATTTAATATATGACAAAGGAGGTAAAAATATGCAAAGGGGCAAAGACAGTCTCTTACGTAAATGATGTTGGGAAAACTGGACAGATACATGCAAAAAAAAAATAAATAAAGAATCTGGATCACCTTCTTACACCGTATACAAGAATAGATTCAAAATGGATTAAATACTTAAATGTAAGACCCAAAACCATAAAACTTCTAGAAGAAAACTTAGGCAGTAAACTCTCTGATATTACTAACAGTAATTTCTTTTCGGATATATCACCCCGGATATATCACCCCGGGCGAGGGAAACAAAAGAAAAAATAAACAAATGGGACTACATCAAACTAAAAAGTTTTTGTACAGCAAAGGAAACCATCAACCAAACAAAAAGACAACCAAATGATTGGGAGAAGATATTTGCTAATGATACATCTGATAAGGGGTTAATATCCAAAATATATAAAGAACTCATGCAACTCAACAACAAAAAAATAAACGATCCAATTAAAAAATGGGCAGAAGACCTGAACAGATACTTCTCCAAAGAGGAAATACAGATGGCTAATAGACATATGAAAATATGCTCACGGTTGCTGATCATCAGAGAAATGCAAATTAAAACCACAATGAGATATCACCTCACACTTGTCAGAATGGCTATCATCAATAAATCAAAAAACAATAAGTGGGGAGAAAATGGAACCTTCATACATTGTTCGTAGGATTGCAAATTGGTACAGCTGCTATGGAAAACAGTATGGAGGCTTCTCAAATAATTAAAAATGGATATATCTTTTGACCCAACAATTGCACTTTTGGGTATTTATCCAAAGAACATCAAAACAATAATTTATAAAGATCTATGCACCCCAAAGTCCATAGCAGCACAATTTACAATAGCCAAGATATGGGAGCAACCAAAATGCCCATCAACAGACAATTGGACAAAGAAATTATGGTTCATATATGCAAGGAATATTACTCAGCCATTAAAAAAATGAAATCCTACAATTTGCAACAACATAGATGGATCTATAGGTTATTATGCTGAGTGAAATAAGTCAGGCAGAGAAAGATAAATACCATGTGATTTCACTTACATGCGGAATCTAAGGAACAAAAAAACAAACGAATCAAAAACAGACTCACAAATATAGTGGACAATTTGGTGATGGACAGAGAGGAGGGAAATTGGGGGTTTGGGAGAATGGGGTGACGGTCTAAAGAAGTACAAATTAGTAGTTAATAGATGGTCACGGAAATGGCAAGCACAGCATAGGGAATACAATTAGTGATAATATGTTGGCTAGGTGGAGGTTCAGGGGAGAGAAGGAGCAATTAGGGGGATCATTTTATGAAATATATAGATGTCTAACAAATGTACTGTATGCTTGAAACTAATTAAGATTAATAAATGTTTTTTTTAAAGGAAAAATGTAATTTTGGCTTATAAACAAACAAACGAACAAACAAACAAATAAATGTGGTGTTTCATCTCTGGGTTATGGTCCAAAACTGCACTGGCATTTCTATTCCTTGAACAGCCCAGTTCATGAATGTTGTCGCTACTTGAGGACTTGCTTTTCCCTAATCTTTGTGTGGCTAGCTTCTTTTCAGATTTTACATTTGAGTTCAAGTATTACCTCCTCACAAGAGTCTTTCCTGTCTTTCTAAAAAGCAGGACATTGTCATCAGTGTCAGCATAAAATTTTTTTTAAATCTCTAGAGCTAAAGAGTATCAAAAGGTGACTTGATCATTTCCCATAATTTGTATCTGTTAATCAAACCTTCTTAAAACTTCTCAGGAATGAAGAAAAAATGTAATAAACCAATAAACCGTAATGACAGTCTGTTCTATGTAGAAAAAGATTACTAGATTTCTCTACATCTGTTTACCTGGAATTAAAATACATAATTCAACACTTTTTTTCAGAAAGTAATATCCTGCCTTCTATTTCTTGTCTCTTTGTTCACACTGAAAATAGCTACTTTACACTAGTTTTTCTGTGCTATGTCAAAGCAGCTTTTTATTAATTCTGGAATTTCTCCTTTCAGTGGTCAAATGTCAAGATCCAGTAGTCGAAAATGGAAGACTGGTGGCAGGATTTAAAAAAGAATATGACTACAAAGCAAAGGTTGTATTTGAATGCCTGGAGGGTTTTAAACTTAAAGGCAACAGCACAATTTTCTGTGGTGCTAACAATGTATGGGAGCCGGAGATGCCAGAATGTATTAAAGGTACAAAAGGTGTCCCTTTCCTTCTTTCTTTTTTAGATTTTTTTTGACATCAAATATCAATGATATAGAATAATTGAAAACCAGTAGTTTTAGTAAATAACTCTGTCTTGTATTATTTCCATGAAAAAAATGTATAACATACAATTTACAAACAACTCTGCTGCTGTTATTTTGTATGTTTTCATAGGGTCCTTCACACAGGTATATAAATTTCCGGTTGGCATTTTTATGTTTAAAAATGTAGAGTAGCCATTTTTCAATAAATTGAGGCATGGGATATTTTACCTAAATAAGTGAAGAATGAAAGGCATAATTTCATATAAGTGAAAATAATAACCAAATAGTAAGTCAGTCTACAATATTTTGTTTTGTATTTTTGATTCTCCCCAGGACAAAACCTATAATATCCCACCTGTCAGGTTTACTAACTTCCTGCTTTACTTTTCAAAGGTGTTTAAATAACAGGGCATTATTTTTTTAAAAATTCATTGAATGCCTGGTGATTTATACTCATTCATCATATTTAGTAATGAAAGTAAAAAGTACATATTTACAATCATTCTAGTTGTTATACTAGTGATTCTAAAATGATTTGCCATAGTCCGCAGATAGAAAGAGGTATGTAAATTTGGCAGGATGTGTAAACCTTGCATGTGTTTACTTTATGTAAAATGATTTAATGCCTTTTTCACTGGGTGATAGGTAAGTTAAAATGAGATGCACCACAGTGCCTGGCATATAGGAAGTTCACATGATTGACAGCATCTCTCCAATTAATATTACTGAAGAAGAAGGTCCATGCTCCTGTTTTTTAATATGTATGTTTTCTGTGTTACTGACTATGCTCCTTATTCATTTGTAAAGTGATGTGCTGACACAGGTATCTTCCTGTGACGATTTTAGTTCTTTTTATATAGTACCATTCAAACTGGGAAATTTCTGCTGTATCTAGAACAAGACTCATATTTCTACCATCCAGCTTCTCCCTCCTCATACAATTTTTCTTTCTCCTTACGGAGAAAGAAAATAAATTTTATTTTCAACAGAAAATAAATTTTATAGTAACTAAAAGGAAAGAAAAGTCCTTGTTTATTGAAATGAAATAATTGTACGGACTACTGATCAACTGCTCTGCCTAAGACTTGAGAGATTATTTTGGTATAGAGGAAGGAATTGTCTTCCTGACTTCAGTGCTGCTACCTCAGCTTGCCCCTTGGTTGCAGCAGAAGCAAGGGACAAGATCCCCCCTTATCCACAATTTTCCCCTCTATGGTTTAAGTTACCCACAACCATGGTCCAAAAATATTAAATGGAAAATTCCAGCAATAAACAATTCATAAGATTTCTATCGCACGCCTTTCTGAGCATCATGATGAAATCTCACACTGTCTATCTCATCCCACCCGGAAAATGAATAATTTATTTGTCCAGTATGTTCGCTTAACTTCATCTCATCACATAGGCATTGTACCATCTCACATCATCACAAGAAAAGAGGAGAGTACAGTACATTAAGATATTTTGACAACGAGAGACCACATTCATTTAACTTTTATTATAGGATATTGTCATAATCATTTTATTTATCGTTAGCTACTTTGTTAATCTCTTAGTGTGCCTAATTTGTAAGTTAAATTGTATTGTAGTTTCCAAGAATCCAGTGGGGTCATGGAAGGAATGCCCTGTAAGCAGCGGGGAACTACTGTTGTGGGAAGAACATTATCCTGGGAAGACTTTATTCTGAATTTTAGTCAGCCTTGACTTACACATGTGAAATCATTTCTTTGGGCTGAAATCTCATATCATTTAATGAGGGTTGTGCATACAGTGGGATAAGGAGCAGGACAGCCAGGTTTCATTGGGCTTCTGGTTTTAGTCAGACACCGTGGTCTTCTGAAGGCGCTGGTCTGCGGAGGGGTATGTGTAACTGTGTCAGAAAGTAAAGTTTAATTTTGCAGTGGGTAAAGAGTGCTTAAACAACTTTGGCAAGTGTAGAGAAGGTGAGCAGTTCTCTTGATCCATAGTAGGAAACTATTTCACTTTCCTGAAACTCACCTGGAACATTGGGGAATTTTCTGAATGCAGCCTATCATATTATAGAATGTCATCTGTGGTTAATGTACAGCTTTGCAGCCAAATAATAATTATATTTCAACTATCTAGAAAAAAAT
>NW_006431393.1:22699-46540 GCF_000325575.1 Pteropus alecto | reverse complement strand
TAATCCACTTTTTAAACAATGCTTTTAATTACGGGGGCTTTTGGTTGGCTTTTTTTATTTTGTTTTGGGCAACTGATTGAGGAACATTCAGATATCAAGGCCAGCACAGTGGAAATGTTGAAAACATTAGTCCAACAGGTGGATATCAGGGCATGATGGAAATGAAATGTTGGCCTGTGTATATAGAGAGAATTTTAGAATCTAGAATACGATATGAATAAGAGTAAAATTTCACTTGTTTGGAGTTCTCTTGACCAGTCTCTCAGTCTGAAGTTAATACCAATCCAGGGAGTAACACAGGAAGGTACCTCAAGGATTAAAATAGATCTACCTCTTTTCTTCCTATGTTCTTAACCTCATAAGAGAGGCTGGGCATTCTTTAAGCCCTCAGAATTTTACTAGATGTGTGTCCATCACATTATTTTCAATAATGGTTCTAACGGATTTGTTAGGTTGTCAAGCCCACAGATCATTTAAAGAGGGAGGAATTTCTGGAGAAGAAATGCAAAATAAAAACAAAACTTTTGTTTTTATTACTAGGAAGAACAAAACTACCAGAAAAACACACCCAGAAGTAAAGAGTTCAAAAAGTTTAGCAATGTAGTAATTTTATTGTAGAGATATATTCAATACGCAGCCCAAATAGCCACCTCAGGGAACTTCTGAAGTCATGCATGATCCTTTGATCAGTGAAGGAAGATAAGTTGTATTTAAAATACTGTTAGTTATAAAATTTAATATTTAAGTGACATCTATTCTCTTATAAAATGCTCAGCTTACTGATATGAAACATATCAAATGAAATACTTTAGTCCATATTTATTTTGACTTTTGAAATCTACAATAGTTCTGTAGTGATCACCTCTTACCATAACATTCCTTGAACACCCTCTGGGTACAGAGTGTAGTAGAAAAGGAAGGCATATGATCCCTGACCACCAGGAGCTTACCTTCTGAGAGAAGACTGAGCCTGAAGTGACAAGTCATCATCAGATTGTGTTTCAAACTGTGGAAGTGTAGTCTGACCAGAGTCCTATATACTATAGAAGTCTTCTTAGGGTAGAATAGTGTATGAAAGGAATTCTTAGGGTGTGAAAAGAATTTAGGAATAAATGAGGGAGGATACATATCTATAAATATATTTTACAACTAAAAATATTACTGTTGTCTCTTCAGTTTGCTGTATTGAATATTCACCTCATTCCCTAACAAACCAAAACTTAACAGTATGTTATTTAAACAAGCATAGTACGTCCTCCACCACTACTACTACTTGTATAAATTCAGGGAAAACTCATTTAAAATCTTACTAACAACTTTCCATTAATCTGTACTTCCCACCTAATACCAGACCATAGTCCTTTGCTGATGAAAAAGATAAAATACTTTATTTTCATGTTCTCCTCCTGTCATGCCCAGATGCCTGTGATGATCCACCAAGATTCGAATCTATGATGCTCAAGGGTACTCCTAAATCTATTTATCATTCTGGGGACAAAATAGAATATCAGTGTCACCTTGGGTACAAGCATGTTCTGCCTTTTCTTGCCACTTCTGCTATTTGTCAGTCTGATAACACATGGACACATCTCCGGGAGGCTTGTACAAGTAAGTAAACAAAACTTTTGTTTTTATTGCTCTAGAGATCTTCACACATTTTATACTGCATATTTCATTACTTCAATAATGATTTTCTCTGAGAATGTAGATTTTAGATAGCAACGTCTTCGAAAATCATCTTGGAATCTTTTTCTTGGCAATTTGTTTCTTAATGTGATTCTTAAGTTTGAGCTTTTAATAATAAAGAAAATATTTCCAAGAGTTCAAAAAAGCAATGTAAAATTTTGATTTTGATTCAAATCTTTTTTTGCAATGGGTATAAAACAAGAAATTTGAAATTTTTCTTTTAGAAATATTATGTCCACAGTTAGGAGAACCCCAAAATGGACAAATAATCTACAGTCATGGAACTTTTCAGCTTGGTTCACAGGCTCACTATATTTGTAATGAGGGGTAAGTTGCTTCTTGGAAGAGTAAGGTAAATGTTACTAATTTCATTTATGTTTTGCTTCTCTTCTTAAATATTACCATAATATTGATTTCATTTTTTTTTTTGCAACAGCTTATAACTCATCAACGCTTAGGTTTTTATGGAGATGCGTAAAGAATAAAACAAATTAAAATTGAAGGGCAGCAATATTGTATAATACTTACTATATTTAATAGTGTGTAATGAATGGAATGAAAAGCTGTATAATGATAGGATAAAATTTAAATTGAAGAAATGCAAAATTTATGATACTCTATGTCATAATAGTTCTATCGTTAACATTAAAAATATAGTAAACATAATAACTTTATCTTTAACATCAAAGCACACCCTATTTAAAATGGTCAACTCTCACAATTGAAGAAGGGCTTATAGAAATGGGAACTAGAATTGCCAAGCAAAGATATTCTCATATCAAGATAACTCTGCCAGGTGTTACCAGACCAAAATTGACCTAATTAGCCTCGATTATAATGTTGATCAAGATCTCTTAGTTGAAAAACCTAATTTTTGAGACTGCTACAAAGGACTGCAGATCTCAAAAAGAGATGCTGAGCACTTAATAGTTGCTTTTGTTCTATAGATTTCTTTAAATAGTATATTTGAGATATTAGACATTTATGAAAAGTGTGCTTTTAGAGAGTAAATGTAAAACACTATAAAATACAATAGGTTTTCATATTGACTTAGTGTCCTGCTACTTCGCTGAATTCATTTATTACTTCTAACAGGATTTTTGTATGTGTGTGTGGTGGTGTTAGGTTTTTCTACATATAGATCTCATTATCTGCTAACAGAATTTTACTTTTTCCTAACTTATTTGAATGTCTTTTTTTTCTTTTCTTCTTATTCTGGCTAGAATACCCAGTACTATGTTGACTAAAATTGGTAAAAGGGGGCATCTTGCATTGTTCCCAATCATATAAGAAAAACTTTTAGTTTTTCATCATTGAGTATGTTTGCTGTGGTTTTTTTTTTTGTATGGTGTTTATTATCTTAAAGTAGCTTCCTTCTGCTCCTAGTTTATTGAGTATTTTTATTATGCAAAATTGTTGAATTTTATCAAATACTTTTTCTATATTAATTGAAATGATCATGTGTTTTTTTCCCCTTCATTCAGTTGACATGGCAGATTCCATTGATCATTTTTCATGTGTTGAGTTACTCTTGCATTCCAGGAATAAGTCTCACTTGTTCATGACGTAAAATCCTGCTGACGTCTGTAGTATTTTGATGTATATTTTTGTATCAAGGTTCATAAGCAATATTGGTCTGTAGACTTCTCTTGAAGTGTTGTCCGGCTTTGATGGCATGGTAAAGCTGGTCTCATAGAATGAGTTTGGAAGACTTCCCACCTCTTCAAATTTTTGGAAAAGTTTGAGAAGGATTGGTATAAGTTTTTCTTTAAATGTTTGGTAGTATTCACCATTAAAATCATGAGGTCCAGGGTTTTTCTTTGTTGGGAGATGTTTAATTACTGACTCAATCTCCCTACTAATTATAGGTCTACTCAGATCTCATATTTCTTTGTGATTTAGTCTTGGTCAGTTTTGTGTTTCTAGGAATTTTTCCATTTTTACTAGGTTATTCAATTTGTTGGCATAGTGTTATTTATAGTACTTTATAAAATTTTGTATTTGTGTAGAATTCGTAAAAATGTTACCACTTTCATTTTTTATTAAATTTATTGTGGTGACATTGGTTAATAAAAGTAAATAGGTTTCAATGTACAGTTCAATAATACATCATATGTATATTGTTTGTATTGTGTATTCACCACCTAAAGTCCTATCTCCTTTCGTCATCATGTATTTGACCCTCTACACATATCTACTCCCCGCTCCCTCTTTTCTCTCTAAACTGTCTGTGTCTATGAGTTTTTGTCATGTTCATTTGTTACATTCGGTTTGTTTTACATATGAGTGAAATCATATGGTTCTTGACATTTTCTATCTGACTTAGTTCACGTAGCATGATAATTTCAAGATCCATTGATGTTGTGCAAATAGCAGTGTTTCTTCTTTTTTTATAGCTGAATAATATTTCATTGTATATATATATGCCATATCTTTTTTATCCAGTCATGTGACAAAGGGCACTTTGGTTGTTTTCATATCTTGGCCACTGTGAATAATGCTGCAATGAACATAGGAATGCATATATCCTTACAAATAAATGTTTTCAAAATTTGGGGGTGGATATCCAGAAGAGGGATTGCTGGGTCATATGATAATTCTATTCTTAGTTTTTTTAGAATACTCCATATTGTTTTCCATAGTGGCTGTACCAATTTATATTTCCACCCGCAGTGTATGAGGGTTCATTTTTCCCCACAACCTCTCCAACACTTGTTATTATTTGTTCTGATGATAGTTATTCTAGCAAGTGTGAGGTGGTATCTCATTATGGTTTTGATTTTCATTTCCCTAATACCTAGTGAAGGTGAACATTTTTTCATATGTCTGTCGGACATTTGTATATTTTATTGAGAGAAATGTTTGTTCTTGTCCTCTTCCCATTTTTTGATTGGATTGTTTGCTTTTTAAAAAATATTTTTAAAGTACTTTTCCCTTTATCATCTCATTTGAGCCTGACAATAACTATGTAATGTCACTTAGGTCATTTTAGAGATGAGGAAACAGAAAGATTAAATGCCTTGCCAAACGTCACTCAGCTAGTTGGCTGAATATTCTATTACTTTTTTATTGTTGTTGAGTTGTATGAATTCTTTATATGTTTTGGATACTAGCCCCGTATTGGAGGTGTTGTTTGCAAATATTTTCCCCATTCTGATTGTTGCTTTTTGTTCTTTTGATGGTTTTGTTTGCTGTGCAGAAGCTGTTTAGTTTGATATAATCTCATTCATTTAATTTCGCTTTCATTTTTTTGCCTTTGAGGTCAAATTCATAGTCTTTTCTAAATCCAAAATTCATGAGCTTAGTACTTATGTTTTCTTCTATGTAATTTATTGTTTCAGGACTTCTATTTAGGTCTTTCATCCATTTTGAGTTAATTTTAGTCTATGGTGACAGGTAGCAGTCTAGTTTCATTCTTTTGCATGTAATTTTCCAATTTTGCCAGCACCATTTATTAAAGATAACTTCTTTTCTCCATTGCATATTTTAGCTCCTTTGCCAAAAATTATTTGCCCATATATACAGGGGTTTATTTGTGGGCTCTCGATTCTGTTGCATTGGTCTGTGTGTCTGTTTTTCTGCCAATATCATGCTGTTTTGATTATTGTACTTTGTAGTATAATTTGAAGTCAGGGAGTGTGATACCTCTGCCTGTTTTTTTCCTCAGGATTCCTTTGGCTGTTCAGGTCTTTTGTGATTCCATACAAATCTGATAATTTTTTTTGTTCTATTTCTTTTAAAACTTCTATTGAGATTTTGATGGGGATTGCATTAAATCTGTATATTGCTTTGAATAATATGGCCATTTTAACTACATTGATTCTTCCAATCCATGAACACAAAATATCTTTTCATTTCTTTGTGTCTTCTTCAATTTCTTTTAATGTCTTATAATTTTCAATGTATAGGTTCTTCACATTCTTTGTTAAGTTTATTCTTAGATATTTTATTCTTTTTGTTGCAATTGCATAAGATTTTTTTTCATTTTTTTTCTAAAATTTCATTCTTACTGTACAGAAATGCTATGGATTTTTGTATGTTGATTTTGAATCCTGCAACTTTACTTTTTTCTTTATTGTTTCTAATAGTATTTTGGTGGAGTCTTTAAAGTTCTCCATATAGAAAATCATGTCATCTACAAAAAAAAAATGATAGTTTGACTTCTTCATTCCCAATTTGGATGCCTTTTATTTTATTTCTTTCTCTTGCCCAATTTCTCTAGCTAGGACTCCAATACTATATTGAATAAGAGTGGTTAGAGTGGGCAACCTTGTCTTGTTCCTGATTTTAGAGGGAAACTTTCTTTTACATAATCTTAATGGTAACTAAAAAAACAGATGTGAGACATATAACATAAAAAAGAGGGAATTGAGATGAAAACCATAGAATACACCAAACTAAAATAACAGACAGAAATACAGGGCAAAGAAACAATAGAGACTCCAAGCTACCAGAAAACAAAAGATAAAATGGCTATAGGAAAACCTCATATATCAATAATTACTCAAAATGTAAATGGACTTAACTCATCAATAAAAGGCACAGAGTAGCAGATTGGATCCCCCAAAAAAAAACAACCATATGCTGCCTTCAAGAGATGCATCTCAGATGCAAGGGCAAATATAGACTCAAAGTGAAAGGGTGGAAGACAATTCTCCAAGCAAATGGCATCCAGAGAAATGCAGGTGGTAGCCATACTTATATCTGATGAAATAGACTTCAAGATGAGAAAGATAAGGACACTTTATAATGACAAAAGAGACCACTTTAATTTTTGATTTTAGTAATTTCAGTAGTTGATCTTTTTGAAAAACTTTTTGATTCATTTTCTCTATTATTTTTCTCTTTCATGTTTTGTTTATTTTTGATCTAAGTTCATTATTAATTTTGGGCTAGAATTGGCTTTAGTCCTTCTTTTTCTAGTTCCTTAAATTGTGAAGTTACATTGTAGATTTCTGATCACCTGTTTTTTTTTTTATTGTAAGATTTTATAGCTATAGTTTTGCCTTCTAGCATTGCTTTCATTGCATCCCATAAGTTGTGCAATGTTGTTTTTTCATTTTAATTCTTCTCAAAGTATTTTCTAATTTACCTTGTGATTTTTTTCTTTTATCTGCTGGATGTTTAAAAGTCTGTTGATTTGTTTCACAGTTTTTGAATTTCCACTTTTCCATTTGATACTGATTTCTAACTTTAACAAGAGAAAGATTCTGAAATGTCCAAAATTAAATTACAGCAGATAAAGGGTGGGAAGAAGAGACAAGGTGTTCATCAGTTAACGGAGCCAAGGGCAGAAACCAATGAGAAAGGCTGCTTGCTCACTTTCCTGAATGTATGTTGAAACTTTGAATCAACTTCCGGACATATTTCAGCATAGAGTTTAAATTAAGGGCTGTTTCAGGAAAATGTCTAATCTGCCACATTCTAGACTGTTGCCCACAACCAATCCAAAAGGAGCAAACACTTCTTCCTTACAAACTAACATCTAAGACTAGACCACTTCACCTTCTCCCGCCCTGTTTATCTATAGCCAATGTCAATTTTTCCTAAAAAACCTACATCTCTCTTCTCCAAACTATAACAGAGCCCTGTCAAACCCAGGATGGTGGACATGTTTCCCACCTCCATCTACCTGCCTGCTGGTGATTTAGACTGCACGCCCCAGGACCTGGTCCTTTTTCTGGCTAGCATCTGACTTAATGAAACATTTCTTTCAGAAAAACTTTTGGCTGTGAAGGTTTTAGTTTAACAACTTCATCCTGTTATGTTCAGTGAAGATATTTTGTATCATAGCTGCCTTTTTAAACTTCTAGATTAGTTATTATTAATTTGTGGTTTAACATATGGTCTAGCCTGGAAGATGTTTCATGTGCACTTGAGGAGAACATGTATTCTGTTGTAGTCTATGGTGTTCTATGCCTGTGGATTCTTATAATAAAATGTTGGAATTTCTTTCTCATTTCCTTTCGTGTATATTCTATAGCAATTTTGTCTGTGGTTCCCATGGGGATTACATTTAACATCCTACAGCTGTAACACTCCAATTTGAATTTATACCAGTCTAACTTCAATAAATTACAAAAAAGGATCCTTTACAGCTCCATTCCCATGCTTTCTGGTTGTTAATGTCATACTAGCCTCTACGCTAACAATTGTAATATTAGCTTCTACACTATTTTCTTTTAAAAGTTTAGTCTCTGAAATCACATAGAAAACAAAAAATGAGGAAACAAACCATTGTTACAATAAAACTAGCTTTTATAATTGCCTATGTATTTACCTTTAGTGAGATATTTATTCAAGTTAATGTCTAGTATCTTTCAATTTCACCTTTCAGGACTCCTTTGAGCAGTTTTTTCAGGATAAGTCTAGTGGTAACAAATTTCTTCAACAAATAAGTAGTTACAGAATAGTCATAGGAATATAAAGTACAGCATAGAGAATAGAGTCAACAACATTCTATTAACTATGTGTGGTGCCAGATGGCTACTAGACTTATCAGGGCAATCAGTTTATGAATTATATAAATGTCTAACCACTATGCTGTATACTTGAAACTAATATAAAATAATATTGAACAACAATTGCAATAAAAAAATTTTAATCTGTTTATAAATTAATTTGTTTAAATGTTATCTGAATATTTGGTAAAATGTAAAGGAAAATACTACTTCAGCTTTTATTTCTGGAGATGTCTTAATATCGCCCTCACTTGTGAAACACAGTTTTGCTATATAGAGGATTTTTGGTTGACAGTTTTTTCTTTTATCACTTTGATTCTATTAGTTTTCTGTCTTTAGGCTTCCAAGTTTCTGATGAGAAATCTGCTGATAATCTTATTTAGGATCCCTTGTATATGATGAGTCACTTCTCTCTTGCAACTTTCAAGATTCTCTGTCATTGATTTTTAAAGTTTGATTATTATGTGTCTTAGTGTAGATCTTTAGAGTTTATATTACTTGGAATTTGTTGAGCTCTTTAGATATTCATAATCATGTCTTTCATCAGATTTTGGAAGTTTTCAGCCACTATTTTTTCAAAGATTTTCTACGCCCCTTTCTCTTTATCATTTCCTTATAGAAGTCTCAAAGTGTATATTGATCTGCTTATTGATGTCCCACAGGTCCGTAAGGCTCTGTTCCCTTTTATCCTTTTTCTCTGTGTTCCTTAGACTCAATAATTTCAATTATCCTATTATTAAGTTCATGGATTCTTCCTTCTGCCTGCTCAAAACTGCCTTTAATTCCTCCAGTAAATTTTTCATTTTGATTGTTGTACTTTTGAACTCCAGAATTTTCTTCTGGTTTCTTGGGGTTCTTTCTCCTAATTTATATTATTATTTTGTTCACACATTATTTTCTTAAATTTCTACACATCTTGCATTAGTTCTTTGAGTTTTTAAGGAAGTTTTGTGTTTTTTTGTCTTTGTTTTTTTTCAAATTTTGTTAAGGCCCAAGGGCCATGTGGCTCTGGCAGGAGAACCCACTGTGAAACAAAGATGATCCAGTGGAGAGGCCACTTTTGACCATCTTCCTTTGTTGCAGGTTGTTGGTGTCTACATTTCTTCTTGAAACAGTTGATCATGCCGGATCGCAGGCAACATCATCTTGTGGATGTAGTATTTCTGGGGAGCTGGTGGAGGAAAACCTCATTGATTCCACCCCAAAATATGAGGCACCACAGGGTGGACTACTTCTGGATATTGTAGTCTGACAGAATGTGGCCCGCCTTCATGTTTGCCCAGAAAAATCAGATGCTGTAGTCCAGAGTGAAGCCCTCCTTTGCTTGAAGTTTTCCTTTAACATTCTCAGTGTGTTCACTGAGCTCAACCTTGAGAGTGATGGTCTTCCTCATCAGGGCACTCACAGTGATCTCTGTGTCTGCCACTCAGCTGCTGTGGGAAAAAAAAGAGGACTATGGAACCAGAAACCACAGTTTTGCCACCAAGAGTACCTACGAAAGATGTACACACAGTTTCAATGCCAATATTAAAGTCTTTGTGGAGTAGATCTACCTTCGGTTCTTTTTCAAGGATCATTTTTGTGATTTATCATTTTCTATGAATGGGCAATACTTTCCTGTGTCCTTGTATGCTTTTTGTTGTTATTGTTGAACTGGACATTTGAATCTAATAATGGGGTAACTCTGGGAATCAGATTCTTAACTTTCACTACGATTCTTATTTCATTTTTGTTGTTTTGTTTTGTTTCAACTTTTGAATGGCGATTTTATGATGAAAATCTGACTGACACACGAATTGCAGGTCTTCTCAAGTTTTTTCTGACTTTTCCACAGACACTCCTTAATTTCCCTGACATATACAGTTGTTTTTGAATATCCCAGTTTTCATGTCTGCCTCCTGAAAGGAGAAAAAGTGAAAAATGAAGGAACAGCAATGGTCAATGGATCTTTAAATCTCTGGGAAGTCACTTTTTTGGGCAAGGAAAGAGCTTGCAAGAGTTGGGGTAGGTGTGACCACAATGGTTGCCCACCTCTTTGCGTCTCTGTGATCAGAAGGAACAGTAAATAATAGAGCATAGAACTCCAATATTTGGAAGACACAGTACTTTTTGCTCATCCTGCTCCTTCAGACTGCTTATAAATTGCTCCAGGAACACATGCACAGGCTGCCTGCTATGGGAGTGAAATGGATAGCTGCCATTGTGTTAAGAGCTAAAATTAACCAAAAGTAATGCATTATACCTGTCTAAGCTATTTCCTGGAAGTTGTAAGCCTTCAGCAGGCTCCAGAATTCCAAAAACAGTTACATAGAGAGATTCTAGCACTGCAATTGTTGTCTAGATGGGGAGTCACATTTTTGGTGTTTTCTATCCTGCCATCCATCATCCCAGAATCCTCTCCTAACACATTAAGGTATAGAATCAATGAGTGAGCCTTGGAGAGAAGTCAGCTGGAAGCAATCATAGGCAGTTTCACTGATTATTTTGTAGTTTAATAAGTGAAAATATCCAGTCAATAATTATATAGAGAGAGTTTGTTACACATATTGAGGAATACCAAAAAGTCTTTTAAGACATAGACTCTCCTCAAAAAGTCGTAGTCTTATTGAGAAGCACAATATATACTGAGAGCTGTTAAAGGAAAGTAGTAAATGAGAAGTACCAAAGAAATAGATTTATTCATGATCATTACAATGAGAGTCCAGAGGAGAAGAGAGTACTGTGAATGTAAATCATCAGAGATTTCATCGAGTAGTTTTCCTGAGCTACTCCTAGGAGAATTCTGAAAAATATTAATAAGACCTAAAACTTATCTAGCATTTACCATGTTCCACATGCTAACTCATCTAACACTCAAAACAACCCCACAAGGTTTTTACTATTATTCCCTTTTCATAAATGAGGAAACTGAGAAAAAGAAACAATAAGTGACCTGCCAAAGCTGAAAAAAACAAGCCAGTCATGGAGCTAGAACTGGAATCCAGTCAAGTGAACTCTAGGGCCTGATCTCTCTACTCAGTCACCCTGAATGAACAGAATGGCATAAATGAGGACAGAGGTTTGAATGTCGTAATGCCTGCGGGACATAGCAAACACTTGACTGACAAGCATGACAGGTTTACTTACACATTTTGCTTTAGGCCAATGCATTCTCAAATGCAAAAATCTCTTTATTTCATTAAACTGCAAATTTAGTTAGCATGTTTGAAACACGTATGAGAAACTTCTTCAAACTACTAGAGTGTAGGAAAACAACCATATAAAAATTGTCTTCATAATTATGTGCTTCTTGTTAACTCATTAAAAAAAAGAACAGTAATCTTTTATTTTCTTATTTAGTTATTATTTACATGGAACAAAAGTTCTATATTGTGAACATTCTGGAGATCAGGTGGATTGGAGTGATAATCCCCCACAGTGTGAAAGTAAGTATATTCTCTCTTTAGAATTTAAGGCAGTAGTTCTCAAACTTTTATCCCTGGAGACCCCTTTATGCTATTAAATTAACAAAGACCCCACAAAACTCTTGTGCAGGTATGTTAGGTTTATTGATATTCATTATATTGGAATTAAAAGAGGTTTTTAAAATCATTATTAATTCATTGTTAAGAACAATAAGCTCAATACGTGTCTAAAAAAGTAACTTTTTATGCAAAATCAAAACGTTTGTTTCAAAATATGGAAATAGTGGCATTGTTTTACATTTTTCAAATGTCTTCAATACCCAGGCCAACAGAAGACCTCCAAATTTCAGTCTCTTGCATTATCAAACAATTTGTAGACACTGGAAATTTCACTGTACACTCTTAAGGAAGAAAGTGAAGAAAAAAGACAACAACATCCTAGTAAAACTAAACCATCAATTTAGGAATGAATATATTTATAAGTTATAAAGCATTTCTCAACTAGCACCAAGTTGTGTTTTTAATCAAAGCATATTGTCTCATTAAATTGTCAGCATCTCTTATGATGAGAACAAGTCTTAACAGGGCCTTGCACATAAACAGAGGTATTTCATATGGTATGTTATATAGGTATTTAAGAAAATGAGATTTATTCTAAAAGTTCATTACTCCATTAGTAATTTGAATTGAGATAATACATTTTCTCATAGAAACATTCTTCTAAATGGATATTGGGTTCACAGCTACATTATAGAAATCATGTTAGTGAATGTATTGAAGGCAGTTTGCAGGACATTAGTAATGCTGTCTTAATCTTTCACTTTTTCTTTTGCCTTTCCTGTCTTCTTTTTCTCTTTCTAAGAGATTTTGTGTCAACCACCTGGAGAAATATCCAATGGAAAATATACCGATAGCCACAAGGCTATGTTTGAATATAATGAAGTAGTAACTTACAGCTGTAATCCTTCAAAGGGACCAGATGAATATTCACTTATTGGGGAGAGCAGGCTTGCTTGTTCTGGGCATAATGTATGGAGTAGTGACCCTCCTCATTGTAGAGGTAACAATATTTCCATGTATTTTCTTCTAATTCGTAAATAGTATAAAAATGCTTTGTAAATGCTTTTACTAACAAGTAAACAAAACAGCTATATGTGTTTGCTTCTCCTGTTCAGTTGGTTTGTAAATCAATATAACTCATATATAATCAAAAATAGTTCTGGTTGTAGAGTTCTTCACCTCTCACCTCACATGTTGTTGGCATTCCACTGTATGCATTATGAAGTTCTGTGTACATGTATGAATTAAGATTATTTTTTGCTTAAAAGCATCATAAAGCACACTGACTTAAAAATAAGGAAGTTTTACCTTGTCAGACAAGAAGCATAAGAGATCTGGCTAGAGGAGATGACAGGTTAAATTGCGAAAGACTAACCCTCTCACTGATAATATTGATAAACTCTAGACAAAACATACAGGCATAACTTGTTTAATTGCACGTTGCTCTTTTGCGCTTCACAGATGTGTTTTTTTTATGAATTGAAAGCAAGACCCTCACCATCAAAACCATTACAACTCACTTTATTTTGATACTCACTTTATTACTGTGGTCTGGAACTAATCCACAGTATCTCCAAGGTATGCCTGTACTTAAAAAACAATGTTTAAGGCATTAGAGCATCACCAAAGTAGGGAGACACTGTAGGGTATTTGACTCTTAAAAGAAAGGAACTGCTGAAGAACAGAAAAATATATCTTCTTTTCAGGTACATATGGAACAATCTTCAATGACATTTCTAGGCAATAAGATATTTTTTTGATTCCAAAAAATTGAAATTATTTACTGTACATTATCTGATCACAAAAATTAGAAAGTGTTGTGAACTCAATAAAGGTTAAAACACAGCATATCAACATATCAAAATTTCTATGCAAAAGCATAGAAAGATATTTATAGCATGAAATACTTATATTAGAAAAAGAGAAAGTTCTCAGCTCAATAATCTAAGCTTCCAGTTTAGGAAACTAAAAAGAAAGAGAAAATCAACCCCAAAGTACAAAACAGGAAATAATAAAGTTAGAAATTAATGAAATTGAAAACAGAAAAAAATAAAATCAAGGAAACCAGCACCTGGTTATTGGAAAAAAACAATAAAATGGATAAATCCAAGGCCAGTCTCAATTGAAAAAAAAAGTTACAAATTAACAATATCAATAACAAAAAAGAGGACATCAGTATATATTCCGGAGACACATAAAGGATTATAATGAACTAATACAAACAACTTTATGCCTATAAATCTGACAACTTAAACCTCCATAACAAGAGAACTGTCCTCAGTGTGGAGAATACTACCAAATATTTCAGGAGTAAATAATAGCAGCTCTACACAAATACTTCAAGGGAATATAAAAGGAAGGATACTCTGACCTCATTTCATGAAGACAGTATTACCCTGATACCAAAACCAGATAGAAATATTGCAAGAAAGTTACAACAATGTCCGTAATAAACATAGAACCAAAACTTCTTTTTTTTCTTTTTTCCCAGCTTTATTGAAATATAATAGACAATTAGTTGCTTGTATTTACATTGTACAATTCAATGAGTTTTTTTCACTTATAGTTGGCATACAATAATATACCAGTTTCAGTTATATAGCATAATGATCAGAGATCCACATAACTTGCAAAGCAATCACCCCACTAAATCTAGTACCCCATTTCCCTCTTACAGATTTATTACAACATTATTAACCATCTTCCCCATGTTACAGTCTACATCTCCATGTCTATTCTGCAACTATTCATTTGTACCTCTTAATCCCTTTGCCTTTTCTGCCATCCCCCCAACCCCCTCCCATCTAGTAGCCCTCAAAATATTCTCTGTATCTATGATTTCATATCTGCTTTTGTTATCGTTGTTGTTTATTTTGTTCACATATATGTGAAATCATGCAATATTTGTCTTTCTCTATCCGATCCGTTTCATTCAGCGCAATACCATCGAAGCAATATCTTTTTCCACCCCCTTCCTTTTAGTCTCTTTGTGTCTTTTAATCTGAAGTGAGTCTCTTTTAGGCAGCATATGTAGGGTCTTGTTTTCTTATCCATTCAGCCACTCTATCTTTTGGTTGGAGCATTTACTTCTTTTCCATTTGAGGTACTTGTTGATAGGGATGTAGTTATTACCATTCTTTATTCCTGTTTTTGATACATGTTTTTTCTTCTTAAAGAAGTCTCTCCAACATTTCCTGTAATACTGGCTTGGTATTGATAAATTCCCTTAGCTTAAAAATATATAAACAGATCAAATTCTGTCATATAAAAAATAAGAATGCATCACAATCAAGTAGGATTTATTTTAAAGGATGCAAGATTGATTCAAATTTAAAAGTTAATCAGTGAAACTTACAAATCAGGAAACAATAACGAAGAAAAGATATATGATCATCTTAATTGACACCAAAATAAGCATTTGACAGAATTCATCCTCTTTTCATGATAAAACCCTGAAAATAAGAATAGAAGGGAACTAACTGCCTGAACCTGATAAAGGCACCCACAAGACTCTCACAGCCAACATTATACTCAATAGTAAAAGACTAATTTACTAAGGTTGGAGCGAGACAAGGATGTCTACTCTGACCACATTCAGCATTGTGTTGGAGGTCTTATACAGTATATTAAGGTGAGAGATAGAAATAGGTATACATATTGGAAAGGAATAAATAAAATATTCATTCACTTATGACATGATTGCATGTCTAGAAAATTTGAAAGACTGAAGTTTTAGCAAGGTTGGAAGATACAAGTTCAATGTACAGAAATCAATGTTATGTTGTACACTAGCAATAAACCATTAGAAATTGAAAAATTGTGAGTACTATTTACATTTACAATAGCTTGGCACTACAGAAAATATTTTTCAATCTAACAATATATGTACAAGATTTGAATGGTTAAAAACAACTAAATACTTAAACGAAATTAAATAAAACATTAATAAATAGAGAAAAATTCAGTACTCAGGAATTGAAAGAATCAAGAGGACAGGCATGTTCATTCTCTGTAAACTGATCTATAAATTGAGCACAATCTCAGTAAAAGTCTCAGCAGAAATTTTTATAGAAATCGACAAGCTGATTCTAAAATTTATAGGAAAAGACAAAAGAACTAGAATACTCAAAACAATTTTGAAAAAAAATAGAGGACTCATTCTACCTGGTGTTGAGACTTATTATAAAACATATTATAAAGCATGTAATCAAAACAGTTGTGGTATTTGTGAAATTATAGCCATAGCATACAATAGACAGAATAGAGAATCCAGAATAGACTGTGAAATGTCTCTAGTTCATTTCATCACAGGTGTACAAACAATTCAGTGAAAATATGGTAAAAGTACAGGCACAATTGCACATCTATATGCAAATAAAATACCCAAAACCCCATGTTATCACCATATACCTTTACTCAAAATAGATCTTAGACTTAAATTTAAACTTAAAATTATAACACTTTTACTGGAAAACATAGAAAATATTTTTGACTTGACTTGTCCAAAGATTTTTTAAATACAATCCTAAAAGCATGATCCTTTAATGAAAAAACTTAATGGATTGGATTTCTTAAAACTCAAAACTTCTGCTATCAA
This sequence comes from Pteropus alecto, assembly GCF_000325575.1. Classification (NCBI taxonomy): domain Eukaryota; kingdom Metazoa; phylum Chordata; class Mammalia; order Chiroptera; family Pteropodidae; genus Pteropus; species Pteropus alecto. Next base: position 30,332 of record NW_006431393.1, on the reverse strand, counting down.
AAGACATTGTTATGATAAAAAAAAATGAGCCATAGACTGGGAGAAAATATTTGCAAAATTCATATTTATTAATGGACTTGTATTTACAATATAGAAAGAACTCTCAAAACACAATAATATAAAAAACAAATCAATTGTTAAAAATTGACAAAAGATCTGAATAGACTTATTTCACCAAAGTGAATATATGGTTGGCAAAAACAGTACATGAAAAGTTGCTCAGTGTGATTAATAAATATAGAAATGTAATTTAAAATTGCAATGAGATACCACTAAACACCTACTAGAACTTAAAAACAAAATGAAAACCTTACTAGACCATGTACTGGGGAGAATATAGAGCAATTAGAACTCCCATACAGTGCTGCTAAGATTATAACTTGCTGTGACCATTTTGGAACACAATTTAGCTATTTCTTATAAAGTTAAACTATACTTACCATACAGCTCAGCAAATCAAGTAAGTTAGAATATGTCCAAATAGAAACCAGTATGAGAATATTCATAGCAGCCTTAGTCATAATCACCCCACATTGGAAACCACATGTCCTTCAGTGGTGAGTGGCTGAACAATCATGGTACAACCATACAATGGAATAATACTCTGCAATAAAAAGAAATGAGCTTCTAATCCATGCAACAATAGGAATGAAATGCATTGTAACGAGTGAAATAAGCTATACTCAGAGGCTGTGATCCCATTATGACATTCTAGAAAACACCATTATAAGGATGAAAACAGATCAATGCTTGGATGGATGGGGAAGGAGGTTGGGGGAGGTAGTGAGGGTTGATTACAAATTGGCAGGAGAAAATGTTGGAGGGTAATGGAAGTCTTTTATGTCTATTGTGGTAATTACATGATTAATGTTTTCATCTATTAAACTTCCTACAGCTAAAATATTTAAAAGGTAAGTTTTGCTGTATATAAATTATATCCAGTAAATCTAATTTATAAAACTCATTAGTGTGATTAGCCACAGTTTAGTACAATAAAGAAAGGTCAGTGAACCTGATCAGGAGAATAAAAATTTATTGATTTGAAAGCAATATTAAAATAAGAGGAAGACAGTTATAAACCTGGGGTAGAGTAGCAAGCAGTCACATATACATGTTAATGGAGTTTTATAAAGAGAAAAGAAACAACAGTATAGACAATTATTTGAATAAAAAATTGGCCGAAATTTTACCACATCTGAACCAAAACAACAACCCCACAAGTCCAGGAAATTCAGTGGTGCTAGCAGGATAAATAAAATTTTTAAATTTACCAAGAAACTTCAACTAAACTAAAACATCATAGTAAAAGTTCTGAAAACAAAAGGGAAAAGCAGCCACAATCCTTCCAAGTAAGTATGACAGCTGAGTTCTCTTAAGGAACTGAGGAGACCATAAAACAATAATATCTGCTAATGTAATGAAAGGAAAATACAACACGTAACCCACAATTCTCTATCAAGAAGATCTTTCAAAACTGAAAGTAAAATAAATAAAAACATTTTGAGATAAAAGAGAATTTGTCATTAGCTGAACTGAAATACAATAATTGTGAAAGAAAGTTCTTCAGGCTGAAGGAAAAAGATACCTGATAGAAATTCAGATCCATGGAAAATGAAGAAGAGCACTTTTCTGGCTTAAGAGCCTGTACATTATGGGCCCTTATCTATTGTTCAGATTTAATTTATAAGATGTTCTCTTGTAGTTACTGCCCAGCTCAGAGTATATTGTTCGTGTTTTCTTTTTCTAAATTCTCCCAAACCTACTATTGGATCCTGAAATCAATCCTAGAGGGTTGGTGATCAGCATTTTACTTCTCGAGCAGACTAGAATGGGAAATATCAGCATACATTGGTATGAAGGCTCACATACACTTGCCCTAAGCCTCAGCAAAGGAGCAGTAGCTATAAAAGAGTCTGGTACATACAGGGAGGAATTGTACTGTCTGGCATCAAGGTAAGAGCTGACAGACAGAAGTGATAGCAGGGACCACTTATCTTTTTTGAGCCCTCCACCAATACAGCAGTCAGGCACAGACTGAGCCATATCTGAATCTTTATTAACTTGGCTAACACTACTCACCCCACTCTGGTGATTCCCTGAGACCATGCCCTATCCAACCCATGCATCAACCCAAACCTCTTTCAGTGTCTGTCCCTTACAAGCTATAGAACTTGCCCATCTTACAGACTTTTCTAAAATCTCACAACACTCCAAAAAACCCAAAAAAGAAGCAGAGGGCCTTGGCATGCCCTGTACCTCTAACTAAGTGCCCCCCAGCACTGGTACCGGTGGCCTAGGTTCACAGCATATCCTCTACCAGATATCTCCAAGTCCAACACAGGGAGTTACCAACCACAGATCACTTTGTAGTTCCTACCGGGTGGCCTAGGCCAGGCCCAGGCAGTGGCTGGGCCTGGGCTTACACTGAAGCCCCTCCCAAGAGATCCCAATTCACCTGGTGTCAGATTTCAGACTATACCAGAACACCACCTAATTAGCTCCACAAACAACATACCCAAAGAATGGATTTGGCAGGCACCAAAGCCCCACTATAGCAAAACCTATCCCATAAGATTAGCCCAAACACTACATGTCATCTGCTAGAGTCATATTCCTCACATCCAGCTGGCCTGAATGTCCATCCCAAGCACTGAAGTGCTAACAGCAATCAAGGTCAACTACAACAGGAGGGCACACACAAACCACACATGGGACAGACCTGGAACACCCAGCTCAAGTGACCAGGGAGTCTATACCACTGTGCCCCACAGGACAACTACTACATAAGGCTACCATGCCAAGACTGGAAGATGTAGATCTACCTAGTACATAGAATTGCACACAGAGAGACAACCAAAATGAGGATATACCCCAAATTAAATAAGAGGACAAAAATCTAGAAAAAGAGTTTAACGAAATGAAGGCAAGCAATGTACCAGATAAAGAGTTCAAAACACAGTTTATAAGGATGTTCAATGAACTTAGAAGAAGAATAGATGAAATCAGTAAGAATGTACAAAAAGAGATAGAAAACATGAAAAAGAACCAGTTAGAAATGAAGAATACAACAACTAAAATGAAGACTATATTAGAGGGAATCAATATCACATTAGATGAAGCAGAGAATTGAATCAGCAATCTGGAAGACAAGGTAATGAAAATACTCAATCAGAAGGACAACAACAAAAAAAATAAGAACCAAAAATAAAGATGATTTCCAGTCAGGATGGCAGAGTAAGTAAAACACTGTGATTGCCTCCTCTCGTCGCCACATCAAAATTACAACTAAACTACAGAACAACTATCATTGAGAACAACCTAAAGCCTAGCGGAACAGAAGAAGCCCCGTTGAGACTGGTAGGAGGGGCAGACACATGGAATGGGCTGGTCCCACACCCATATGGGGCAGTTAAAAATTGGAGGAATATCTCCACTGCAGAGGTCCCCCCTGAGGAGTGAAGGGTCACAGCCCCACACAAGTCTCCCCAGCCCAGGGTTCCAGTGCCAGGAAGAGAAGCCCCCATAACTTCTGACTGTGAAAACCAGCACAGATGGTAGCTGAGTGAAATGGGGGCAACTAGAGTTCCAAGCCTTCCTCTTAAAGGGTCTGTGCACAGACTCACTTGCTGATGGACTCACTTGCTCTGAGCTCCATCTCTGGGGCAGCAGATCAAAAGGCACTAGCTGCTAGGAACCGAATTGTCTGGCTATAGGAAGAGGACTGAATGGGCAGCTTCCTCCCAGACAGAAGTGCTGGCAGAAGCCATTGTTCCTTTGTTGTGCCCTCCTCAACTCAGTGTGCAGACACAGGCACATGCCATATCAAATCTACATCAACTTGGCTAACACTATTCACCATTAGCCCTGCCCCGGTGATTCCCTGAGACCCTGCCCCACCCAACTTGTATGCACACCCGATCCACTTTTTCTGGCCTTTCTTAGCTCATGTCGCAGACTTTCCTAAAATCTCTCAAAGGTTTACAAACCCCAAACAAGTAGCCTCTGGCTTCAGCATGCCTTGTATCTCTTGCTGAGTAGCCTCAAGTCCAGCACTGACAGCAGCCAGCTTCAGATCAAGACTTTACCTTTCCCTGATAACTTTAAGCTTAGTGCAGGTGGTGGCCATCTGTGGATCACTTTGTGCCTCATTCCAGGTGGCTCTGGACAGAGTACATGTGGTGGCTAAACGTGGCCTGTAGCAGGGCCCTCCCAGCAATCTCCATGTACAACACATCCAAAGGGCAGACTGGGCAGGCACCAGGACCTGCTGAATCATAATCCTGCTTTAGTTCTATGCTCTAGGTCAGCCCCTGCACAACAGCTCTTCCACTGTAGTCACAGCCAGTCCTTAGAACCAATTACAACCTGAGGATCAATCGCTTTCACTGATTTGCCAACAGGACTTAAGGCTCAACTACAACAGGAGGGTGCACATAACCCACACAAGGGACACTCCTGAAGCACCCGGCTCAGAGGATCAGGGACTGCACCACTGGGCCCCACAGGACACCTGCTACATAAGGCCACCCTACTAAGATCAGGAGACATAGCAACTCTACCTAATACACAGAAACAAACACAAGGAGGCAACCAAAATGGGGAGACAAAAAAAATGTTCCAAATGAAAGAACAGAACAAAGCATCAGAAAAAGAACTAAACAAAATGGAGATAAGCAATCTACCAGGGTTCAGTATATTGGTTATAAGGATGCTTGATGATCTCAGTGAGAAGTTCAACAGAGATAGGAAACATAAAAATGGAGATTGAAACCAAACAAACAAACAAAACACAAATGAAGAACACAATAACTGAAATGTAGAATACATTAGAGGGAAACAGTAGTAGATTAGATTAACCAAAGGATCAAATCAGTGATTTAGAAGATAAGGAAGAAGAAAATACCCAATCAAAACAGCAAAAGAAAAAAAGAATCCAAAAAAAATGAGGATAGTTTAAGGGTCCCCTGGGACAACATCAAACATATTAATATTTGCATAGTGGGGGTAGCAGAAGGAAGAGAGAGAGAGCAAGGGATTTAAACCTATTTGAAGAAATAACAGATGTACAAATGAAATAGATGTACAAACCAGGAAGTGCAGAGAGTCCCAAACGAGATGAACCCAAAGAGGCACATCACAAGTAAAATGGCAAAGATTAAAGACAATTTTTAAAATAGCAAGAGAAAAGTATTTATTTATGTACAAGAGAGTTCCCATAAGGTTGTCAACTGATTTCTCAACAGAAACTTTGCAGGCCAGAAAGGATTGGCACAAAATATTCAAAGTAATGAAAAGCAAAGACCTACAATCAAGATTACTCTACCAGGCAAGGCTATAATTTAGAATCAAGGGATTCTAAAGAGCTTCCCAGACAAGAAAAAGATAAAGGAGTTCATCACCACCAAACTAGTATCATGAGAATGTTAAAAGGACTTAAGAAGAAAAAGAAAAAATAAATAATTAAAAATATAAATATTAGTGACATCAGAAGCATGGCAGCATGAGAGGCCCCTTGATCTTTTCCCTTAAAGTTACAACAAATTGAACAGATACAATTCAACAAGAGATTCCCTGCAGAACACACATCTGAGATCCAAGCACTGACACATCTGAAAATGGGCAAATAGAGGTGACTAAGGGAAGGACAGAAGAGAGAAGAGCAGAGACTGGTGCCTCGGATGCAGCCCAGAGCTTACTGCGGGTCTCAGGTGAGGGAAAGAATCAGACTATAGATGCTCTCTTTGTAGCCCCAAGCATTCCTGTCTGAGGGATCAGCACAGAATATGGGTGATCCCAGTGATAGGGGCAGAGACCAAATACAGAAGTGTGACAGCTGTGTTCTAGCAGCTACCATTGCCAGGCAGAAAACAAAGCTACAGAGCCTGGCCACCTCCCCCAACCCGCCCAGAGCTTGCCTTTCCATACCCATCCAAAGCTAGCAGTGGGCCCCAGAAGAAACTCTAGCAGGAGTGTTGGGTTACAAAGCAGAATATCTAAAGCCATGAGAACTGGAGAGAGAGCTCCTGAGTGGCAGATGCACACTGCAGCTAATCCCAGTGATAGGGGTGGAGATAGAGGTGTGGGCTGGCAGCAGTCATTTCTGGAAAGAAAACAAAGCTTCAACACACCAGCAGCCTCTCCCAACCCTCCCCCTTCCCACCCATCAAGGCTGATCCCAGCACAGGAACCTGGGACACCTTAGGCAGCACAACACTGTGTCTTCCTGCTATGGCAGTTCTGGGATTTCACAGGCTCGCTCGCCATATTTTCCCCTGGGGGTAATGACCTGAGACTGAATCAACCTGGTCACAGAGGAGAGGCCTACCTCCCCAGGAAGTATAAGGCATTTTCCACCACCAAACAGATCCAAGAAGTCTGAGCAGTGCAAGAGAAAATAATACACTTGTGCTTTAGTGCCACTTGCTGGATAACAAGAGAAAAATCTCTTCTTATTAACCTGCTTATGAGGTAACACTCTTAGTTTATCCCCATAAGTGCCTAGGCAGAGAAATAAGTCATCAAATATCATGAACAACCAAGGTGACAAGGCAGCTCAGAAAAAAAATCTCCAGAAAATAAACTTAAAGACATGGAAATATGTGATTTAAATGACAGAAAATTCAAGATTGCAGTTCTGAAAAAACTCAATGAGATGCAAGAAAACTCAGAAAGGCAGTTTAATGAACACAGAAATAAAATCAATAAATAAAAAGAATATTTTACCAAGGAGATTAAAACTTTAATAAAGAAACAAATGGAAATCTGGAGCTGAAGAACTCAATAAAAGAAATGAGGAATAAAATGGCAGGTTTAGGAAATAGAGCTGACCAGATGGAGAAAAGAATTAGTGATATCAAAAATAGAAATCTGGAAATGATGCAAATGGAAGAAAAAAGAGACTTGAGAATAAAAAAAGAAAAAGGAAGAACTCTATAAGAACTATCTGACTCCATCAGAAAGAGCAGTATAAGAATAATGGGCATACTAGAAGGAGACAAGAGGCAGAAAAGAATAGAGAGCCTATTCAGAGAAATAGTTGACAAGAACTTCCCAAACCTATGGAAAGAGCTGGATCCTCGAATCCAAGAAGCAAACAGAAGACCTAAAAATCTCAATCCGAAGGCCTTTTTAAGGCACATTTATATTAAAAATGTCAAAAACTAATGACAGAGAAAGAATCCTCAAGGCAGCCAGGGAAAAGGACACAGCACCTATAAAGGAAAACCCATTAGATTACCACTGGATTTTTTAACAGAAACTCTACAAGCTAGAAGGGAGTGGAATCAAATATTCCAACTATTGAAAGAGAGAAATTACCAGCCAAAAATAATATATCCGGGAAAGTTATCCTTTACATATGAGGAAGAAATAAAGATTTTTTGCAACATTCAGAAGCTGAGAAAATTTTCCACCACAAGGCTTGCATTACAGGAAATACTGAAGTGGTTATTCCACCTGAAATTAAAAGGCAAAAGGATACAAACTATGAATAAATGACTAACAAACAGAAGCAGGAAATCGCAACATTGATTCAGAAGAGGGCACTATACACTTAAATATTACATAAAGGTTAAAGGAAGAAAAAAAAAGGGGAAAAACACAATAATTACTGCAACTTGGAAATGAACTTACA
>NW_006431393.1:9570-22676 GCF_000325575.1 Pteropus alecto | reverse complement strand
TGTGACACTGAAAACATAAAAAAGCAAGAAATAAAAGTCTGAATTTGCAAAGAGGAATGGCGATAAGATATAGGCAAAAGAGGCTACTGTATATATGAAACTTTCTTTTACTTAAACTTAATGATAAGCACACGCACACACCACACACACACACACACACACACACACACACACACACACACAATCCAGTACTGTGACACATAACAGAAAAAAAGAGAAAACAGAGGAAAAATTAGAACACCACCAAACTAAAATAACACACAGAAAGACAAGGACAGAGAAACAATGAAAACAATGAAGACATAGAGGTACCAGAAAACAAAATATAAAATGGCTATAGGAAATTCTCATATGTCAATAATCACCCTAAATGTAAATGGACTGAAATCACCAATAAAAAAGCACAGAATAGCGAACTGTATCAAAAAACAAAACCAACCAGGAGAAGAAAAAAAATGATGTAAATAATATGGTCTATTCACCCCTCTGGCAACCAAATCAAAGTTGTGACGCAAACAAGGAACAAACAGCAAGGAAAAATCACCTGGGATCTAGATAAGCCATACAACTAGGGAGAAATCTAAGAAATCACCCTGCAATAGCAGAAGGTAGGACAGAGCGAGGAGGCAAGGCTGCCCGGCCCCGAGCAGCTGGGTGGAATAGAGGCTGCAGCAGCAGCAGCAGCAGCAGCAGATGCCTCTTAAAGGGGCTGTGTCCGTGAGTGGACTTTCACAGTGACAGACATCCTCGCTCTGAGCACTAGTGCCAATTCAGCTGCATATAGGGGGCACCAGGGACTTACACGGGGACACTGAATTGTTGGAGTGAGGGCCGAGGTGAGACTTGCTCTGTATAGAAATGCCGGCGGTATCCGTTGTTCCCTGTTGAGCCCTCCCACCTCCTACTGCACAGACGCAATGCCACCATAGCAGAGACATCATCAAACTGGATAACAGAGGTCGCTCCACCCAGAAGATTCCCTGAAACTCTGCCTCCCCTCAATCACAACCCCACCCAAGCCACATCCTGGTTTATCCTCAGCGAGTCAGGTGCTCTATGCTAAGCTGCTCCTAGACTCACACTGGTGGCAACTGGCCTTGGTTTCTGGTGTGGCCTTTTGAGGCAACTATAAGCACAGCATCTTTGGGTTGTTTGCCACTAACAGGTGCCCCCAGAGGGGTAGAGGCTTGGTCTAAATTTGACCTGCAGCTGAAATCCTCCCAGGACTGTGCTACTGGACACCTACAACACAAAGCCAAGCTAATAAGACCGGAGACTTAGGAGCTTCGCTTAGTACATAGAAACAGACATGGAAAGGCAGCCAAAATGGGAAGACAAAGAAGCAGAAATCTTATGAGAGAACAGAACAGAGATCCAGATATAATGAAGTCAAGTAATCTAACAGGTGCAGAGTTCAAAACACTGGTTATAAAGATGCTCAATGAACTTTCGGGAAGTGTAGATAAATTCAGTAAGAACTTCAACAAAGAGATAAAAAACATAAAAATAGAAATGGAAATTATAAAAGGGAACCAGTCTGAAATGAAGAGCACATTGTCAGAGATGAGAAGTATATTAAATGGAATAAACAAAAGAATAAACAAAGTGAATAAAGAAGAGGATCAAATGACGTATATAGAGGACAGGAAAGCCAAGGACACTCAATCAGAATGGCAAGAAAAAAGAGACCAAGACTAAATAATTTAATGAGCCTATCGGACACTATTAAGGATCAAAATATCCATCTCATCGATGTACCAGAAAGAAAACAAGATTTTGAACAGCTTTTTGAAGAAATAATGATGGAAAACCTGGTGAAGGAATTAGACATACAACCCCAGGAAGGTCAGAGAATCCCAAAAACCAGGAATCCAAAGAGGCCCATGCAAAGACACATCATAATTAAAATGCCAAAGGTTAAATACAAAGAGAGAATTTTAAAAGCAGCAGGAGAAAAGCAGTTAGTTGCCTACAAGAGAGTACCCATAAGACTGGCAGCTGATTTCTCTAAAGAAACTGTGCAGGACAGAAGGGCTTGGCACAAAATATTCGACATGATGACGACCCAAGATCTACAACCAAGAATACTTTATGCAGCAAAGCTATCATTTAGAGTCGAAGGACAGATAAAGAGCTTCCCAGACAAAAATTAGCTGAGGGAATTTATCACACCAAGGCAATTTTACAAGAAATGTTGGAGGGACTTCTTTAAAAAGAAAAAAAAAAAACATATATCAAAAACAGGAATAAAGAATGATAACAACTACATTCCTATCAATAAGTACCTCAAATGGAAAAGAATTAAGTGCTCCAACTAAAAGATAGAGTAGATGAATAAATAAGAAAACAAGACCCCTATGTCATGCTGCCTACAAGAGACTCACTTCAGATTAAAAGGCACACAAAAACTAAAAAGAAGGGGATGGGAAAAGATATTGCCTTGATGGACCTAGAAGGTATTTAAGTCAGACAGAGAAAGATAAATACCATATGATTTCACTTACATGCAGAATCTAAGGAACAAAAAGAACAAACTAATCAAAAACAGACTCACAAATATAGTGGACAATTTGATGATGGACAGAGGGAGGGTTGGGGGATTGGGAGAATGGGATGAAGGGTTAAAGAATAACAAATCAGTAGCTGATGGATGGTCACAGGGATGGGGAGCATGGCATAGGGAAGGCAGTTAGCATTAATATGTTGGCTAGATAGAGGGTCGGGAGGGAGCAATTGGGAGGATCATTATGAACTATGTAGATGTCTAACCAATGTACTGTATATTTGAAATTAATTAAAATAAATAAATACATTTCTTTAAAAAACAACCATATGCTGCCTTCAAGAGGCCCATCTCAGCTGAAAAGACAAATGTAAATTCAAAGTGAAAGGATTGAAAACAATACTCAAAGCAAATGGTGTCCAGAGAAGAAAATATATAGCTGTACCTATATCAGATGAAACAGACATCATAATAAAAATGATAACAAGAGACAAAGATGGAAATTTCATAATGATAAAGAGGACAATAATCAAGAAGACATAACACATCAATATATATGCTCTCAATCAGGGATCACCAAAATATGTAAAGCAACTACTAACAGAACTAAAGGGAGAAACTGACAAAAACACAATTATAGTAGGGTACCTAAATACTGCATCCATCTGTCAATTGAGCAGCCAAACAGAAAATCAATAAGAAAATTTCGGTCTTAAATAACACATTAGACCAAATAGACATAATCAGCACTTACAGAACTTTTCAGCCCAAAATATCAGATTATATATTTTTCTATATTGCACATGGAACATTCTCAAGGATAGACCATATGTTGGGACACAAAACTAGTCTCAACAAATTTACAAAGATTGAAATCATATCAGGTATATTCTCCAACCACAATGCTTTGAAACTGCAAAAAGAAAGAGGGAGAAACCACAAATATGTGGAGATTAAAAAATATGCTACTAAAGAAAGTTAGGGTCAAAGAAGAAATAAGAGGAGTGATCAAGAGATACATAGAAACAAATGAGGATAAAAATAAAACATATGAAAACTTTGGGGATACAGCAAAAGGGGAAATAAGAAGAAAGTTTATATCATTACAGGCCTATCTCAAGAAACAAGAAGATTCTCAAGTAAACAACCAAACGTTACATTTTAAAGAATAGAAAAAAAGAGCAAATGAAGGCCAAAGTTGGGAGAAGGAAGGAAATAATAAAAATTAGAGCAGAATTAAGTGAAATAGAAAACAAAAAATAGAAAAAAATAGTACAACAAAGAGCTCATTCTTTGAAAAGATTAGTAAAAGTGACAAACCCTGACTAGACTTACCAAAAAAAAAAATAAATGAAATCAAAAATTCAAAAGGAAAAGTTACAACCAAAACCACAGAAATACAAAAGATCACACAAGAATACTGTGAAAGACTACATGCCACCGAATTCAAAAACATAGAAGAAATGGACAAGTTGTTAGAAATATACAGCCTTCCTAGACTGAATCATGAAGAACTGAAAAATGTAAATAGACTGATCGACAGTAAGGAAATTGAAGCAATCATCAAAAAATAAAAGTCCAGGACCAAATGACTTCTCTAGTGAGTTCTACAAAACATTCAAAGATGATTTAATACCTATCCTCAATCTTTCAAAAAATTGAAGAAGAGGCAATACTTCTTGACTGATTTTATGAGTATATTACCCGATACCAAAACCTGATAAGGATAAAACTCACACACACACACACACACTCAACCACACACACACTCAACCACACACACACACACACACACACACACACACACACACAAACTATAGACCTATATCTCTGATAAACACAGGGCAAAAATTGTATACAAAATGCTAGCAAATAGAATACAACAACACATTAAAAGGATCATATATCACAATAAAGTGAGATTCATTCCAGGGGCACAAGTATGTTTCAACGTATAAAAATTGATCAATGTGATACATCACATAAACAAAATAAGGAATATAAATCATATGATCATATCAATAGATGCTGAAAAAGCATTTGACAAAATACAGAATCCATTTATGATCAAAACACTTCATAAAATGTGTATAGAAGGAAAAATATGTTAACATAATGAGGCCATATACTACAAACCCTAAGCTAATATACTTAATGGTGAAAAACTGAAATTTTTTCTCTAAAATCAAGAACAAGACAAGAATGCCTTCTCTTATAACTCTTATTCAACATCGTATTGGAAGTTCTACCTAGAGAAATCAGGCAAGAGAAAAAAATAAAAAGAATTCAAATTGAAAATGAAGGAGTCCAATTGTTACTTTTTGCAGGTGACATGATTCTTTATATAAAAAACCATAAAGACGTCACCAAAAAACTATTAGAAAAAATAAACAAATACAGTAATGTCACAGGATACAAAATCAAGGTACAAAAATCCATTGCATTTCTATATATTAAAAATGAAATTTTAGAAGAAAAAAAATTTTTAAATTCCTTTTACAACTGTAACAAAAAGAATAAAATACCTAAGAATAAACTTAACAAAGCATGTGAAGGACCTATACACTGAAAACTACATGATGTTTTTAAAAGAAAATGAAGAAGACACAAAGAAATGAACAGATATTCCATGTTCATCGATTGGAAGAAACAACATAGTTAAAATAGCCATATTACCGAAAGCAATACAGATTTAATGCAATCTCCATCAAAATCCTAATCACATTTTTAAAAAATATACAACAAAAATGTATTAGAATTGTGTGGAATCACAAAGACCCAAAAAACCAAAGCGATCCTGAGGGGGTTAAAAAAAGAACAAGAGCAGAGGTATCACAGTCTCTGACTTCAAATTATACTACAAAGCGACAATAACCAAAACAGCATGGTATTGGCAGAAAATCAGACACATAGACTAATCAATGTAACATAATTGAGACCCCAGAAATAAACCCACATATATATGGGCAAATAATTTTTGACAAAGGAGCCAGAAACATACAATGGAGAAAAGAAAGCCTCTTCAATAAAAGGTGCTGGGAAAATTGGAAAACCACATGCAAAAAAATGAAACTAGACTGCTATCTGTCACCATACACCAAAATTAACTCAAGATAGATCAAAGACCTGAATATATTACCTGAAACAATAAATTGCATAGAAGAAAACATAAGTACTGAACTCATGAACCTTGATCTTAGAGGGAATTTTACGAATTTGACCTCAAGACAAGGAAAGTAAAAGCAAGAATAAATGGGACTATATCAAACTAAAAAGGTTCTGCACAGCAAAAGAAACCATAAATAAGATAAAGAGGCAACAATCCAAATGGGAGAATATATTTGCAAACAATTCTTCCAACAAGTGCCTAATATCCAAAATATATAAAGAACTCATACAACTCAACAGTAAAAAAGCAAACATTACAATTAAAAAACAGACAGAGGACCTAAACAGACACTTCTCCCAAGAAGATATGCAAATGGCTAACAGACATATGAAAGATGCTCAACTTCACTAGCTATTAGGGAAATGCAAATCAAAACCACAATGAGGTATCATTTTACATCTATAAGAATTGCTATTATTAACAACACAAGTAATAAGTGTTGGAGAGGTTGGGAAAAAAAGATACCCTCATATATTGCTGGTGAGAATGTAAATTAGTACAGCCATTATGGAAAACAATATAGAGGGTCCTCAAAGAACTAAAAATAGAATTATCACATAACTCAGCAATCCCTCTTCTAGGTATCTACTCTGAAAACATTTATCCATAAGGATATATGCACCCCTATGTTTATTATAGCATTATTCACAGCATCTGAAACATGAAAACAAACAAAGTGTCCTTTGATAGATAATTAGATAAAGAAGATGTGGTACATATATACAATGGAATAGTACTCAGCCATAAGAAAAGATGAAATATTGCTATTAGCAACAACATGGATGGATCTTGAGATTATGATGCTAAGCAAAATAAGTCAGACAGAAAAAAGTTGAAAACCATATAATTTCACTCATATGTGGGATATAAGACCGAAAGTAACAAACAAGACAAACAAAAACTTAGAGACACAGACAACAGTATGGTGGTTAGGAGAGAAAGGGCAGAAGGGAGGAGGTAGAAAAGGTAAAGGAAGTCAAACATATGGTGATGGAAGATTTGTCTTTGGGTGGTAAACACACAATGCAATATAGATGATGTATTACAGACTTGTACACTTGAAACCTATATGATTTTATTAACCAATGTCACCCCAACAAATTTAATATAAAAAATAAAAAATAAAAATATGAATAATAAAATGGTAATAACTATATACATATCTATAATTACTTTAAATGTTAATGGATTAAATGTTTCAATCAAAAGACATGGTGGCTTAATGAAGAAGAAGACAAGACCCATACATATACTATCTACAAGAGACCTACTTTAGATGAAAGAGATATACAAACTGAAAGTAAAGAGATGCAAAAAGATATTTCAGACCAATGGAAATGAAAAGAAAAGCTGGGGTAGTAATACTTATATCAGACAAAAGACTTTAAAACAAAGGCAAACAAGAGACAAAGAAGGACATTTCATATACAATAGCCAAGATATGGAAGCCACCTAAGTGTCCCCTGACAGACAATTGGATAAAGACAGACATATATAAAATAGAATATTATTTGGCCTTAAAAAAAAAAACAATGAAATCTTACCATTTGTAAAAACACAGGTGGAACTAGAGGGTATTATGATAAGTGAAATAAGTAAGAAAGATGAAGACATATAATTTCACTTATATGTGGAATCTAAAATTAAAATAATCAAAACAAAAATGAACTCATTGATATAGAGAATGAACTGATGGTTACCATACGGGGGGCGGGCTAAGAAAGGCGAAGGAATTAGGAGGTTCAAATTGGCAGTTACAAAATAGTCCCAGGGATGTAAAGTACAGGTACAGCACAAGGAATATAGTCAATAATATTGTAATAAATATATATCGTGCCAGGTGGATACTAGACTAATCAGAGGAATCACTTCATAAGTTATATAATTGTCTAACCATTATACTGTACAACTAAAACCAATATAATATTGAATGTCAACTCTAATTGAAAAAAAGAAATCCCTAAAGCTAATGAGTATCAATAGTCGTGTTTGTACTTAGCCAGAATTTCTTTACGGTAGTCAGAACTTTCACAAAATTTGCAGTAGAAAAAAAAAAAAATGTGGGAAACCAATAAGCTATAATGACAGTTTGCTCTAGGTGGGAAAAAGTTGTTAGAGTTCTCTAAATCTGTTTACCTTGCATTAAAATGCATAAATCAAGTCTTTTTTTTTTTAAATTAACATTCTGCCTTTCATTCCTTGTCTCTCTGTTCCCACTTGAAATTACTACTTTGTACTAGTTTTTCTGTCCTATATTAAAGCAGTTTTTTGTTAATTCTGAAATTTCTCCACTTCACAGTGGTCAAATGTGAAAATCCAGTCCTCAAGAAAGGAAAACTGGTGTCAGGATTTAAAACTAAATATTACTACAAAGCGAAGGTTGTATTTGAATGCCTGAAGGGTTTTTACCTTAAAGGCAGCAACACAATTTTTTGTGATGCTAACAGTATATGGGAGCCCGCGATGCCAGAATGTATTAAAGGTACGAAAAGTGTCTTTTTTCTTTTCTTTTTTATATTTCATTTCTTTGACATCAAATATTGATTATACTGAATACATGAAATAAAGCCATACTGGTATTTAACTTCCTTGTATTCATTTCCATGACATGTGTGATATACAATTTGCAAACAATTCTGCTGCTGTTATTTTGTATGTTTTCATAGGGTCTTAGTATGTCATGTGCATCACACAGGCGTATAAATTTCTGTTTGGCAGTTTTATGAATAAAAATATATAGCAACCATTTTCAGAGTAAATCAAAGCATGGGAATTTTTAAGTAAAGAATGAAAAGCATAATTTATATAATGAAAATAAAGCATTAATTCCCAAGTATTTGCTCCAATCTATATTTTTATCCAGTGTCAACTTGGCCTAGTTCAAAACCTATAATTTACCATGCCTCAGCTTTAGTAACTTCCTGCTTATGTATTTCAATATTGTTTTAATTCTTCCTGATTTTCAAAAAGTTCTTAAATTTCTGGTGATTTGCACTTATTCATCATTCTTAAAAATGTAGAGGACGTACATACCTACAACTACTTTAGTTGTTATACTTAGTGATTGTAAAATTATTTGCCATTGTCAGCAGATAAACACAAGTATGTAAAATTGGCAAGTTATGTAAACTTAAATTTGTTTACTTATATGTAAAATGATTCAATGCTTTCCTCACTGAGTGATAGTAATGTAACATTGGGATGTATTTCAACCACTTACAGTACCTAGCATATAGGAAACTCTAAAGGGAAGCTCATATGACTTACAGCATCACTCCTATCAATATTAATAAAGAGGAAGGTCCATGTCTTTTTTTTCAATATGTATGTTATTTCACCATTTTATTCGCCTTTTAAGTGATCTGGTGACACTTTTACAGGTTATTTTCCTGGTAAAGGACTATGTTTTATTTCCTGGACTGCAACCAGTTTAGTTCTTTTTTATACAGCACCATTTAAACTAGGAAATATTTGCTGTCTCTAGAACAAGACTTGTATTTCTACCACCCCCACCTCTCCTTGCTTCATACAATTATTCTTTTTATCTTTATGCATTTACTGGCAAAAGAAAGTAAATTTTATAGCAACTGAAAGTTAGGAAAAGTTCATATTTATTAAAATGAAACGGAGGATTTCTTGTATGGATGACTGATTAACTGCTCTGCTTAAGACCTGAGAGATTATTTGATATAGTGGAAGGAATCGTCTTCCTGCTTCAATACTGCTATCTCTGGCTATCCTTTTGTTGCAGCAGAAGCAAGAGACAAGAGGAATACCGTAATCCCCCTTTATCCACAGTTTCACTTTTTGTGGTTTCGGTTATCTGCAACCACCATGGTCCAAAAACATTAAACGGAAATTTCCAGAAATGAACAGTTCATAAATTACTTACTATTTTGAGTAGTGCGATTAAATCCCAAGGTGTCCCTCTCTGTCCCACCAGAGACGTGAAACATCCTTTGTCCAGTGTATCCACATTACTTCTTCATGTAGGCATTATATCATCTTACATCATCACAAGAAGAAGGGATAGTAAAATATAATAAGATATTTTGAGAATGAGCAACCACATTCACATCAGTTTTATTACAGGATATTCTTATAATTGTCCTATTTTGTTATGATTGTTGTTAATCTCTTACAGTATCTAATTTGTAAATTAAGCTTTATTATAGGTATGTCTGTATAGGAGAAAACATAATATATCTATAGTGTTTGATACTATCTGGAATTCTAGGCATTGGGTGTCTTGGAAAGTATCCTTCATGGATAATGAGGGACTACTGTAATAGAAAGAGTATTAACCCGTGCTGACCTTATTCAGGGTCCTAGTTTGGCTCTGCTTACTCAAGTAACATCCTTTCTGTAGGCTTAGTTTCCTGTTTTTTAATAAGGGTGATGAACTCAAACAAATTTCAATTACTGGCTTCTAATTTTTTTGTATATTTTCTACTGTCCTAATATTTTAAAGGATTGAGGGGAATTGTGTATGATAACATCGTAATTAGAACACCTTTTCATAATTTCTGTTTACCTGGTACCTAGTAGCCTCCTTGAGTACATTAATTCAGTGCTCTGAGATTTGGGGGTGGGGAAGATTTTTTTTTTTAGTGGACTGATACATTAAGATAGCATATGCTGTTTATTCTCGTCAACCCATCCATGTTTACTCACATAGTCCTAGTGAGCCTATGCATTGTGGGATACTATGTTTGCTGATATGCTCTTCTAAAAGACTTGATCATAAGAATTCATAAAGGATGTATAAAATACTGATACAGTTTACTGTCTCAAAGAAGATAGAATTGATTGTGAGGAAATGCTTATAAAGAAGATAAACTGCAGGGATCTTTTCTCAAATATCTTAAACCTTTTCTTATTGATTTGTCAGAACTCATAAATTAAAGCCCTTTAGACACAAAGTGAACATATTTTTTCTAGGTTTTTTTCTTTGCCTTATTCTTACTAGTCCCTTTTCTTTTAAGATTTTATACTGTTGGATATAGATTGCTGTGTATAACTTTCAATTACATAAGTAGTATATGCATATTAAATTGTAAAACTTCTAACATTAGGAGAGTATACAGAGTTAAAGATTAATCTCCTTCTCTTTCCCCTAGTACATTACCTGAATTAGTAACTGAATAGTGTAGGTGTCTTTTTATCTGTTTCTATACATCAGTATCCTTATATGTGTAGATACACATACTTTAGCATTTTTTACTTTTTTCTTAAACTGAAATGAGATCGTGCTGTTCATATCTTTCTAAAACTCTCATGTTTTACACTTACTGTCTTAGATTAGGGTTGTATTTAGATTTATGTTCATCCTTTTATTTTTTGTTAAATTTATTGGAGTGACATTGATTATAAAAATATATTTCATGTGTAGAATTCAATCATACGTCATCTGTATATTGTATTGTGTGTTCATCACCCAAAGTCAGATCTACTTCTGTCAATATATATTTGACCTTCTTTACCCTTTCTACCTCCTCCCTCCTCACTTTCCTTTTAATGATAACTTTAATATAGACCATATTTATTTAACTCTTCTCCCATCAGTGGTTATGTATATGCGCAGAAGTTTTACATTAATAGTTGCATATATCAATTTTTTCTCCAATGGCTATGAGTGTTGTGTCTCTATCATAAAAGTGTGATGTCCCCATGATGAAATTATGTAAACTTTTCAGCCATATGTTCCGATTGCATTCTTTGCATTTAAATCATTTTGTTCCATCTGAAATTGATATATACACTATGGTACATTGAATGAGACAGGGTTCTTTTCCACTCCACTCATCTCCATTTGTTGTATAAATTATCTTTTCTCCAACAGTTTTGAAGTTCCAGTTTTTATCATACATTAAATTCTTAGGCATTCGAGTCATCTTTCTGTTCCTTGAACTCTCCCCATGCATATGCCAGCACCAAATTGTTTTATTTTTCACTGTAATAGTATAATATGTTTTAATATTTGTCAGAACACTACCTTTACAGAAATTTTCAGGCCATTCTTTATGCAAATTTTTATAGATCACTTATTTTTTTACATTTTAACCATTTTAAGTGTACCTTCCAGTAGTTTTTAGTACTTTCACATGGTTGTGCAACCATCTCTACTATATCTCCTAGATTTTATCATCTCAAACTGAAATATTATGCCCCTTAAACAAAACTCTTCATTCCCCCTCTCCTAGGCCTTGTAAGTACTATTCAATTTTCTTCTTTTTTTTTTTAAATTAAGTTTATTGGGGGTAACATTGGTTAATACAATTATATAATTTTCAGGTGTACATTATAATTTGACATTTGTATGTTCTATTGTGTTTGCCACCCAAAGTCTTGTTTCCTTCAGCTACCGTATATTTGATCCCCATTACCAACTTCACCCATACCATATCCTCTTATATTTGACCCCCTTTATCCAATCTACCTCCCCCATCCTATTTCTCCCCACTAGTAACCACTAGTATATAGTCCATGTCTATGCTTTTAGGTTTATATCCCACATATAAGTGATATCATGTGATTTTCAACTTTTTATGTCTGGCTTATTTTGCTTAACATGTTTATCTCTAGTTCCATCCGTGTTGTCACAAATGGCAGTATTTCATCTCTTCTTATGGCTGAGTAATATTCCATTGTATATATCTACCACAGCTTCTTTAGCCAATTATCTATCATAGGAGACTTCAGTTGCTTTCATGTCTTGGCCACTGTGAATAATGCTGCTATGAACATCAATGTGCAAATATCTTTTTGGTTATGGGTTTTTCAAGTCTTTGGGGTAAATACCCAGTAGAGAGATTGCTGGATCATATGGTAGATCAATTCTTAGTTTTCTGAGGAACCTCCATACTGTTTTCCGTAGTGACGGTACCAATTTGCAGTCCCACCGGCTCCTATTTCTCCACATCTTCTTCAACATTTGTTATTACTTTTCCTGTTGATTATAGCTATTCTAACAGGAGTAAGATGTTCTCTCATTATGGTTTTGATTTTCATTTCCAAATTTTGCATATGATTTAATCTTAATGTCTTTCTTAATAAATAATAAATAGGTAATGAATATATACACACACACACACACACACATACATACACACATATATAAGTATTTTGTAGATGAGAAAAAATGTAATCATTTGATTTTATAACATCCTTGACCAAATGACTCAGGGGACTATTACCAAGATAAAGTGTATCTGTAAAGACTCCTCAAGTTCTTTTTAAACATTTTATTTTGAAATAATTTTAAACATACAGAATATTTGCAAAAATAAATCACAGTTCACATATACTCTTTACCCATCTTTCTCCAATGTTAGCAATTTATATAGCCATGTATAATTGTCAAGTCCAGCAAATTAACATTGGTACAATGTTAATTTGGTACAATGTTAATTGGTACAATGTTAAATACGTCAT
>NW_006431393.1:0-9102 GCF_000325575.1 Pteropus alecto | reverse complement strand
AATTGTTGAACATTGATTTTGTATCCAGAAACGATATTGTATTTGCTTATTGTTTCTAGTAGTGTTCTTGTGGAGTCTTCAGGGTTTTCTATATAGAGAATCTTGTCATCTGCAAATAGTGAGAGTTTGACTTCTCCATTTTTCATTGCATTGCCTTTTATATCTTTCTCTTGCCTGATTACACTCGCTAGGACCTCCAATGTTACATTGAACAGCAGTGGCAATAGTGGACAGCCTTGCCTTGTTCCTGATCTTAGAGGGAAGGTTTTTAGTTTTTCACCATTAAGTAAAAGGTTGGCTAAGGGCTTGTCATAGATGGCCTTTATTATGTTAAGGTACTTTTTTTCTATACTGATTTTGTTGAGTGTTTTGATCATAAATGCATGCCATATCTTGTTGAAGGCTTTTTCTGCATCTATTGATATGATATGAATCATAGGATATGATCATATGATTCCTATTTTTTAATTTCTTTATGTGGTGTATCACATTAATTGATTTGCATATGTTGAACCACCCCTGTGCCTCTGGGAAGAAGCTCACTTGATCATAGTGTGTAATCTTTTTAATATGTTGCTGTATTCGGTTCGCTAGTATCTTATTTAGGATTTTTGCATCTGTGTTCATGAGAGATATTTGTCTGTAGTTTTCTGTGTGTGTGTTATCTTTTCCAGGATTTGGTATCAAAGTAATATTGGCCTCATAAAATGTGTTGGGAAGTATTGCCTCCTTTTCAATGTTTTGAAAGAGTTTCAGGAGAATAGGTATTAAATCCTCTTTGAATGTTTGGTAGAATTCACTAGTAGAGCCATCTGGTCCTAGACTTTTACTTTTTGGTAGGTTTTTTTAATGATTGTTTCAATTTACATACTGCAGATCAGTCTATATAGACTTTCCCGTTTTTCTTGATTCGCTCCAGAAAGATTGTATTTTTCTATGTATTGATCCTTTTCTTCTAGGTTATTAAATTTGGTGCGATATACTTTTTCATAGTTCTTGTATGATCCTTGGAATTTCTGAGATATCAGTCATAATTTCCCCTCTTTCATCCCTGATTTTATTTGTGTTTTTTCTCTTTTTTCTTTAGTGTCTAGCCAGGGGTTTGTCAATTTTATAAACCTCTTCAAAGAACCAGCGCTTTGTTGTATTTATATTTTCTACTGTTTTCTGTTTTCAATTTTATTGATTTATGCTCTAATTTTGATCATTTCTTTCCTTCTGCTGATGTAGGCTTCATTTGTTCTTCCTTTTCTAGTTTTTTAAAATGAAGCATTAGGTTGTTTATTTGGGCTTGTTCTTTTTTTGGTGATAGGCCTGTAATGATATGAACTTTACTCTCATGACCACTTTTGCCATGTCCCAAAAGTTTGATATGTTGTACTATTATTATCATTCGTTTCTATGTATCTGTTCATCTCTCTTTTTATTTCTTCTCTGACACAGTTATTCTTCAGTAGTATGTTGTTTAATCTCCAGTATTTGTGTTTCTTCCTGATTTCTTTCTGTAGTTGATCTCTAGTTTCAAAGCACTATGATCAGAGAATATGGCTATGATTTCAACTCTCTTACATTTTTGAGGTTATCTCTGTGTCCCAGTATGTGCTTGATTCTTGAGAATGTTCCATGTGCACTAGAGAAGAATGTATAAGCAGCTGTTTTGGGATGGAAGGCTCTGTAAATGTCAATTGTGTCCAGTTGGTCTAATGTGTCCTTTAAAGATGTTATTTCCCTATTGATTTTCTGTTTGGATAATCTGTCCATATCCGACAGTGGGGTATTTAGGTCCCCCACTACGATAGTGTTTTGGTCTGTTTCTCCCTCTAGTTCTGTTAGTAATTGCTTTACATATTTTGGGGCTCCCTGATTGGGAGCATAGATATTAATAAGTGTAATGTTTTCTTGGTGCATGATTTCCCTTATCATTATGAAGGGTCCCTCAGTATCTTTCTTTATCTTTTTTATTTCGAAGACTATTTCGCCTGATATTAGTATCGCAATTCTCGCTTTTCTCTGAATGCCATTTGCTTGAAATATCATTTTCCACCCTTTGACTTTGAATCTATATTTGTCTTTGGATCTGAGATGTGTCTCCTGGAGGCAGCACGTGGTTGGGTTTTGTTTTTTGATCCATTCTGCAACTCTGTCCTTTTTATTGCTGAGTTCAATTCATTTACATTTAGGGTGATTATTGAAATATGAGGTCTTCTTATAGCCATTTTGTCTTTTGCTTTCTGGTAGCTCGATGTTTCCATTGCTTTCTTGTCCTTGTGTTTCTGTTTTCTTTATTTTGGTTGGTTGCCTAGTGTGTATGTGCATACCAAGAATTTTATTACCATTGGGGTGTTCTTTGGAAGATCTCTAGGCTGGGTCCCTATTCCTTTGTTCCCCCTGTTGCTCATGTCTGACTAGCTACCTAACAATATAACTGGGATAAAGAAATATGTTTGTGGCACACAGCTTATTAAGGAAGTGACTTTTAAAATCTTTGATGTATATCAATATACCATAAACATTTAGCAAAATGCTATAGAAACTTCAACATAGCGAGGATTCAGTAATGTTTTCCAAATGATTTTAAAAATCACTCATACATTAGGAGAGAGGCAATGAGAATGTAAAGCAAGGGGCGGGTAGATGAGCAGAGATTATGGAGATATAATTATTAAAATATGTTTCCTCCCAAATGTCATAGCAATAAAAACTAAGAATTCAAGGTGATTCTTGTTTCAAGCCTTGATAAGTAGAAACAGTATAAAATGTCCTTTTAAACTAAAATGGAGTAGAAATCCCAAAGGAAGGTTTTCTGTCTTGTAAGGTGTGTGCTGAGAAGTCCGAGGATAATCTAATGTGTTTACCTTTATAAGTTACCGTTTTTTTTTTTTCTCCCTGGCTGCCCTGAGACTTCTGTCTTTGCCATTAATTTCTGATAACTTTAATACAATGTGTCTTGGTGAAGGCCTTTTTCGGTTGAGATAATTGGGTGTTCTGTTGTCTTTTTGAATTCCAAACTCGAGCTCATTCCTTAGATTTGAGAAATTCTCATCAACTATTTGTCTGAAAATGCTTTCTAATCCCTGTTCCTTTTCCTCGCCTTCGATAATGCCCATTATTCTTATGTTTCCTCTCCTGAAGGTATCAGCTAATTCTTAAATTTCTCTTTCATTATTTTTCATTCTTCGGTTTCTCTCTTCTTCCTTCTGATTTATTTCTAGATTTCTGTCTTCGATATCACTAATCCTTTCCTCCATTTGATCAACTCTATTTCCAAAGCTTGCTATTTCATTTTTCAACTCTTGCAGTGTGTTCTTCATCTCCAGAAGTTCTATTTGGTTATTATTGAGGGTTTCAATCTCCTTGCTCTGCTCATCTAGTTGTTTTTTCAATTCTTTAAATTGTTGATTTGAGTTCTTTTAGATCTCATTGAGTTTTTTCAGAAGTAAGTACCATCCTGAATTTTCTGTCATTTAAGTCACATATTTCTATGTCTGTAAGCTTATTTTCTGGAGATTTTTCTCTTTCTTTCTGAGATGCCTTGTCACATTGGTGGTTCATGGTGTTTAATGGGCTATTTCTCTGCTAGGGCATTAATGGAAATGTATTCTGCTTTTTTTCCAGAAAGAAGATTTATTATATAAAGGTCTCTCCTTAGCCTGTTGCAAAGCACTTTTCTTTTGTTTTCCAGTGGGTGGCGTCTAAGCCTCTTGGATCCCTGATTTATATAAAGCTTTAAAAATGCATCTTTATTTTCTGATCGATATTTAAACATGCTCACTACTCTCAGTTTCAGGCCCTATCAGTGTTAGCAACAGTTTTGGTAGCATTTGCGCAGATTTCCCTGGGACTCCACAGTGTTCTGTCTCAGAAGGTTTTGGGGGAGGGGCTCTCTGGGTTAGGGGTAGGAGGCTGTGGCTCAGCCTTGGTTTTGCAACCACGGTCAGTAAAAGTCAACTGTTGTTTCTCTGCGGTCCCACCCCCTTCTCTGCTTACTGCCTTGATGACTGAGCCCTGCTGCCAGCTGTGTATAATTCCGGGCACTTCCAGGCTGGGTCGTACAGGGAAGTGGCTGTGCCTTCACCCCTTCCCTTCCTCCTACAGGGAGCTCCGGGGAGCTACGTAAGCAGCTTCTTTATCTCCCAGTCCACCGCCCAACACACAGGGTTCTGACCTGTAGTAGGTTTTATGCGCCGATCCCACATTCAGATGCAGATGTGCTGATGTGCAGTTTGAGTGTTTTTTGCTGAGTTTTAGATGTTCAGCTTATTGTTGTTTCAAGGGGAGAGAACTGGAGACATCTCTCACTCCACCATGTTTTTTCACCTGTCCGCTATTCAATTTTCTATGTGAACTTTCTATTAGGTATCTCATAGAAATAGAATAACTCCTGGCTTATTTCACTCAACATAATGTCTTCAAGGTTTATCCAACATGTAGCATATATCAGAACTTTATTTTCTTTTATGGCTGAATAATATTTCATTGTTTGTATATACGTTTTCTTTATCTATTCATCTTTTGATAGACACTTGGGTTGTTTCCAACTTCTGGATATTCCGAATATGCTTCTCTGAATACTGGCATTTGAGTAACTATTTGAATCTCTGTTTTCAGTTTTGGAGAATATATACCTAAGAGTAGAATTGCTGAGTTATGTGTAATTCTGTTTTTATTTATTTATTTTTTTGAGGAACAGCCATACTGTCTTCAGTGGCACCTGCACCATTTTACATTCCCACCAGTGATGTACAAAGGTTCCAATTTCTCCACCTCTTTCCCAATACTTGTTATTTTCTGTATTTCGATAATAGGCATCTTAATATATATGAAGTGTTAGCTCATTGTCACTTTCATTTCATTCTCATGACTAGCGACTGATTATCTTTTCATGTGCTTGTTGGTCTTTTATGTATTTTTTTCAGAGAAATATCACTTAAATTCTTTGCCTATTTTTAAATTGGGGTTCTTTTTGTTGTTATTTCCGAGGTTCATTATATATTTTGGATAGTAATCCCTTATTAGATAGACAATGTGCATATGTTTTCTCCCATTCTGTGGATTGACTTTTCACTCTACTGATAGTAATCAGTGATAAACAAAAGTTTTTAATTTTGATTAAGTCCAATTTATTTTTTTTTTCTTTTGTTAACTGCGCTTTTAGTATCAAATCCAGGAAATCATTGCAAGATCTAACATCATGTATCTTGTCCTCTATGTTTTCTAAGAGTTTTGTCTTTTAGCTCTTATGTTTAATTCTTGATTCCATTTCAACATAATTTTTGTATATGACTTAATGTAAAGATCAAAGTTTATTTTGTATGTGCATATCCAGTTTTACAAGAACTATTTTTTGAAAAGACTGTCCTTTCCCACTTCAATGTTCCTGTAGACAATTATCTGAACATATTTATTTATTTATTTATTTCTGGGCACTGTATTTTATTCCAGTGGTTTGTGTGTTGTCTTTATGCCAGGACCACTCTGTTGTAATTATTGCAGATTTTGAGTATGTTTTGAAGTCCAAAAGTGTGAGTTCTCTCAACTTAGCTCTTCATTTTCAAGACTGTCTTGGCTAGCCCTAGTCCCTTGAGATTCTATATGAATAATATATTGGATTTTCCTACTTTTGCAAAATGCATATTCAAGATGGTGATAGGGATGGCATTTAACCTGCAGATTGCTTTGTATAGTTTTAACATCTTAACAATATTAAGTCTTACAATTCTATGAACACAAGATCTTTCCATTTATGTCATCTTCAATTTCTTTCAGCAACGTTTTGTAGTTTCCAGTGTCGGAGTCTTTCACCTCCTTGGTTAAGTTTATTCCTAAATATCTTGTTCTTTTTGATGCTACTGTAAATTAAATTGTTTTCCTAATTTCCTTTTTGGATTACTAGTTAATCCAAAAATTGTTTTCCTAATATCCTTTTTGGATTACTAGTTAATCCAAAAAGGAAATTAGGAAATTAGGAAATTAGTTACTAGTTAGTTAATAGAAATGCAATTGATTTTTGCTTCCTGATTTTGTAGCCTGCAACTTTGCTACATCTATTTATTAATTCTTACAAGTATGTGTTTCTCTCTCTCTCTCTCTCTCTCTCTTTCTCTATGTGCATGTGCACATGCTATTCTGTGTGTAAACTTTAGATTTTTCTACTTAAAAGATCATGTCATTTGGAACAGATAGTTTTATTCCTTCCTTCATAATTTCAGTGCTTTTTATATTTTTTCTTGGCTGATTGCTCTAACTGGAACTTCCAATATTATGTTGAACAGAAGTGACAAACACAGATATTTTATCTTGTTCCTGTTCCTGATTTTAAGGGAAATCTTTGTCTTTCACCATTGAGTAGGACGTTAGCTATTGATTTTTCATAAATGGAATTTATTATCTTGAAATTTTCTTCTATTGCAGATAAACTTCTAAATTGTTTTTTAAGCTTTCCTGTATTTTTAATTTTACGTAGAATCACATTGAATCCACAGCTAATTTTGGCAATACACTAATGAAAAGTTTGCTTGCTGTACCACAGACTATTGTTATAAGAAATGTTACTGGACAGGAAGAAAAATGCTGATAACATTGAATTTAAATTTATAATATTTTATACTACTTTTAATAAGAAACATTAATATAATTTATATAAGGAGAATGAAATTATAAGGGGTTTTGTACAAAGGCAAAAAAAATCAAAACCTATGAATTCAGAAGTCTTTAAACTTTATTATTTTCTAATTCTTTTTACTTATTTTTATTTTTTCTGTTTTCCAGAGAATCTCACTCCCAGTGATGAATCACAAGCTAATGACGTTAAGGATTTAGGTATTATTTTGGTTATTAATAACCCGGCATTATGAGATCTTAGAGTTCTACATGGAAATATCATATTTAAATTACCTGTACTTAGAGTAGAAACATTTGTCCCAAATGGGTGATAATTGACATTTGTGCTTATTTAAATAGTGCAGATACCATGACGAATGTAACCAGTTGTAATGTGTAGACACATAGATAATACAGTTTTCAAGAGATGCTCCAAATTAGGATTCCTAGTATGGTGAGGTAACTTTATTAAATATTGTGTTTATATGTAGGTTAAAATATATAAAACATAACTTCCTTTCTATGTGATAATTTTGTGATGGCAATTTATAGGTAAATTTTCTTTTTATTCATACTTTGTATACACAAGCCTTAAAATACTACAAGTGGGGTTAGTGTTTTTCTAGAACATGTTGTTATACCACACTTTATGTAGACTCACAAGGTTCTCCCAGTATATATTAAGAAAATGATAAAGTATAGCTGTATAGTTAAATTAAATATAATATTTCTTGATGAGTAAATGAAAAATATGTATTTTATTTACATTAGACTAATAAGGTAATCTTTTTATAAAATGTGCCTTAGGCTTTTTATGTTTTCCTTCTGAACACTGTGGTTAAACTGTTATTGTGCCAGTTAATCGAGTGTCGTCTTAAGACATTAAACACTTGATAATTTTTTTCTGAAAAGAAAAGAGCAGAGGTAAACATGACACTGTATATTTTGCCATATAAAAATTTCATAAAAATAATGGAAACCTAGAAGCAGAGGTAAAAGTCACCAACATTTCTAAGAATTAAGATTTGGTGGTATTATTTATTGCTCCTTAGATAGTCAAAAATGCATGTTTAAGTTTCTATGCATAGTTTTCATCCATGTGTCCCAGTGTTTCATATACATGCTTAGAATCTCCTTCATAATTAAGACTATGTCTTAATTTTCTTTGGATAGAGAGATAAGGAGGTATTGATAATAAGATAAATATTGTTTGTGAAGATTGCACCTGGGCGATAGATTAAGAGAACTTCATTATGACATTCCACAGACCCACTTTTGGTGAGGAAAGGATACATTAAATTTCTATAAATCATAAGAAATATAGACTGAATACTGGACTAAACCAACTATAATGAGATAATATGTTTTTAAAATGACTTTCCTCTAATCAATGAATTCTAATTGTTCTATTAATAACTTTCACTAAATAACCAAGTGTGGAAACTATAGCACAAAATAATGTTGGACCCTAAGCCTGGAATCGGATTAGAAAGGTTCTATGATCAAAATTACCTAGATGCACTAACAAACAGTGTCACTAAACTGGATTGAGAAACATTTTCTTTGCTATAATTTATACATGATCTGGTCAAAATTAAAATGTAAATGCTATCTGGAGACCCATATATGCTCAATTATATCAAACTGGTTTTATTTTTTCTCAGATGGAGGACTCACTGCTGTGATTGTTCTTACTGTAAGTGCCCCAAACTGTTCTTACTATAAATGTCCCAAACTTGGATACCATTTGAATTAAAATATTACCATGAAGAAGAACATAATTTTTTAAGTGATTTTCAGTTTCTACACATTTTGTAGCTTGAAATTTAGTAAACCCATCTAGAAACATCCAACATCTTAAGTGATAATCACCTTGTATTGACAATTGAATATATTTTATTCTATATGTCCTCTCTGTGACAAATCTTAAATAATACACGTTTTTTGAGATGATTCGTCAGATGAGTTTGCGTCCTAAATATTCTTTGTGTAACTTTCGAAGTTAAGCCATTAGGACTCTTCTCTGATTTTCTGTGGACTGTTTGAGTGAGTTCAGAGTCTTGCCCTTGGCGAAGAACCCAGATGGAATATAAATATATATGTACTTAAATTAAATTACATTTTCTGACTACTGAATTGTAACCATTAATTTCTTCTGCTATATTTTGAATTTTGGTATTAGTTTTTAGAGTTACACATCATTTGTTTCTTGGTTTTCTTGTAGTTGTTGGCGTTGCAGTAGCTGGCATCTACGTGTACTAATTTCTTCTCATCAGGAAGAGAGGGTAAATTAAACATGTTTCTTGAATGTTTTGGTGCTCCTCATACATAACATACATTTTTGAAGCTTTCGTTTGTACTCTGTATTGCATGATGCCTCTTTTAAAAATGTGCCTGTCTGAGTGTGACATCAGAATTGCATGCATTTCTTTGCTAAAAATATTTTCAGTTACTTTTAATATTATTGTCACATGAGTAGTCTGTGCAGAGTTGCATCAGCTA
>NW_006431392.1:0-640 GCF_000325575.1 Pteropus alecto | reverse complement strand
TTATCCAATCATCTATTGTAGAACACTTCGGTTGCATCCATATCCTGGCCACTGTGAATAATGCTGCTATGAACATTGGTGTGCAAATATGTTTTCTGATACGGGTTTTCAAGTTTTTGGGGTAAATACCCAGTAGAGGAATTTCTGGATCAAATGGTAGATCAATTCTTAGTTATTTGAGGAAACTCCATACTGTTTTTCATAGCGGCTGTACTAATTTGCAGTCCCATCAGCAGTGTATGAGGGTTCCTTTTTCTCCGCATCCTCTCCAACATTTGTTATTACTTGTCCTGTTGATTATAGCTATTCTAAAAGGCGTGAGATGGTATCACATTGTGGTTTTGATTTGTATTTACCTAAGCTAGTGATGATGACCATCTTTTCATTTATTTGTTGGTCATTTGTTTGTCCCCTAGGGAGAAGTGTCTGCTCAGGTCCTCTTCCCATTTTTTTTTATTGGATCGATTGTGTTGTTGTTGTTGTTGTTGTTGTTGTTGTTGTTGTTATTGAGTCATATGAATCTTTTGTATATTTTGGATATTAGCCTCTTGTTGGAGGTGTTGCTTGCAAATATATTTTTCCATTCGGATGGCCGTCTCTTTACATTGTTGACGATTTCTTTGCTGAGCAGAAGCTTTTT
>NW_006431391.1:32369-36639 GCF_000325575.1 Pteropus alecto | reverse complement strand
TTACAAGGTGTTTTAGGAGCTCGGTGTCAGGAATCGGGACATTAATCCTTTTGGACCAGGGCCTCTCCATTATGATCTCATTGATCCTTAATTACTTTATAGTCTCAGGTAAAAAGGCCATAATATTTCTTTCTGATTGTGTGTGTCTGTGTGTGTGTGTGTGTGTGTGTGTGTGTGTGTAGGGTTATGTATGACAATTCAAGACTGCCTACATGATATGAGTCACTAGGGTCAATGTACCTTTTCATGGGCTTAAATTGTATATCCAATATCTAATCATTTGTTGTTGTTGCTCTTGCCTTGTATTTTTTTTTTTTGTTCATTTACGTATTTTACCAAATTTATCAATCATTGCTTCTTTGTGAACAAAAGAGCTTTGGGCTTAAAATATACTTTTTTTTTAAATTATATGTCAAAAATACACTGTTTATTTAATGGCTTATTGGAACTTTTTTTTCGTCTCAGCTACAGTTATGCATTTTAAGATAGAACAATTCTAAATGGGCTTGTAATGTCAGAATATTTTTCCATCAAATAGTTTGTAGTGTGTGTCTGTTTATCTCAAAAGCTGTTGACTTTTAAAAATGAGTTTTCTGTAAAATTGTAGTCTTGCCATGTAAAGAAAAGAATAGATATTTAATAAGGTACTTTTCCCATGTTTTCCAGTAGTGATTATTACTATTTAATTTCTTCTATTTACAATAAAAAATATATGTATTTTCTAATATATTATTCGATAGTCCCAATAAAATAATCCATATGAAAACAATTTTTTATAACTCAGTACTAATTTTTTTTAATTTTAATGGCATTGATGTTCTTCCTCTTTCTCATAATAATAATGATGATAATAATAATATTACTAATAGTTTCTCTCCATCTTGAGAGTCAGTAAGCTTTGTGTCATATTTAAAATAGTGAAACTACCATATTTAATGCCTTACATGAATTTGCTCATTTAATCTCATTAGATATATATGATTACTCGGTTATCGATGAGAAACTTTAGCTCAGAATGGGTTCATGTGTGCAAAAGAACTCTCCCACAGTGCCAGATACCGACTTCTGATCTGAATCACCAGTTATAATTAAAAGTGGTCCACAAATTTAAATCAATCTCGTTAAGATTTACAAGTAAGAATCCTTTGGAGTTGATTTTTATGTCATTTTATATTTTAGTATCATTAAATATTGATTGATTCAGTTCATTTCTTTAATCAGTAAATATTTTTTGAGTACTTAAAATGTGCACTCTTCTAGAAATTGGCCATAGCAATCAAACAAACAAAATATTACCATCCTAACAATACAAACTATAGAACTCAACAAATTGTATATCAAGGGAATCGGTGGCTATTTAATAGAGATTCGTATGGTCAAGAGAAAGATTATTGATTCCTAGGTATGGAGCATTCAGGGCATTCCAGTCTAAAGGCCCTGAAGCTAGAGGGAGCTTGGAGGTCAGAGTGACTGAAAGACTGGTTGGAAATGAGATTGGAAGTGTAGTCCAGGATTACGATATGAGATTTATTCAAGAAATTTTAGAAAGAAAGATGTTGAATGGCTTTGTCCAGAAGGGTAACATAATCCAACACAAAAAGATTATTCTAGATTTTGTGCAGAATTGGAAGTGTTGGTGAGTAAGTGTTATAAGATAGGAATAGAAACAGAGCATAATGCATTACATTCTAGGTAAGATTTGCTAGTGACTTGAACCATGGTAGTAGGCAAGGGAGATGGTGATAAGGGAATCAAAAGACAGCCCAAAGGATTTGCTGATGGATTATGTGTGATATGTTAGAGAAAATAAAAAAACAACACTTCAGTTTTTTGTTCTGAACCTTTATCCCTCCAGGTATCAAGAGTTCATTTTTGTGGAGATTTTATGTTTGTCAAGCTTTTTCAATATGCAGGTATGGTCCTTGGCAAGACAGTCACTGGTGCTGATCTAGATTCAGGAAAGGAATCATGGTTCAGGATGAAATCACCTAGAAAACAGGTGCAGAGAGAAAAGTCCAAAGACTGTTCCCTGGTTACTCAACACTTAGAAGTCAGGAAGAGGATTGATGAAGAGATACTGAGAATGCACTTTCTTGAGGTAGTAGGAATACTAGGAAAATGTAGAATTTGTGCACCATGTAAAGAACAAGATGCATAATGGAAAGGAGTGATCACTGTAACCTGCTGCTGTGAATAGAATGCCCTTGTGGATTTTTACGTGATCACTTATGATAATAAAAGTATATTGTTGTGGGAAAAAAAAAACAGAAAGCCAAACGTTAAAATATCCCATTAATTGAGGGGTTGTTAAAGAGATCTGTAGAGGACTATAGCAAGAGAATTTAGCGGGTGATAAATTCAGATGATGGCATTTACTTCTGAGAAACTGGGAGAGATGGCATAGGAGATAGAATAGTATTGTAGAAGCAATTCAGAGACAGAAATATATCTGCTATCTGTCCACCCCTAGGATCTGCACTATGTTAATTATGGGAGCAACTCTTTGAGATAGCAGTGTCTTGTGTTGGGGAGAGATGCAGGGTGGGAAGAATCAGAAAGTAATATTTATATTTAAGGTTTAATTTTTAATGGATATTGCTGATGATGGACTATAAATTCCTGAGCGTCCTGGGGAAAGTTTGGTGGTGAGGTAAAGTTCAGGTTGTAAACTGACTCTTATTAGAATATTTAAAGATTTACGTGTGGTGAGAGATCTCTTAGTGTGAACATCTGGTTTTCTTGTGCTAAATAAAAACAGTGGGACTGCCCGTTTCTCTAGGACTACTGAGAACTCTCCATGACGTTCCTCCCTTCATTCTATCAGTAGGTTATTGAGGCTAGGGAAAGGGATGGTTTTCAGGAAAACAATTTCATACGATGTAGTATTCTACATAAGTTGGAGAGAGAGAGAGAGAAAGAAAGAAATAGAAAGTTTATCAATGTATTGAAGGAAGTATATGCTATAATAAATAATTCAATTAGGAAAGCACAAATTGCCATGTGGATTCCAAAGAAGAAGACATTTCAGTTGGTGAAATAACACAAATGGTTTCCTAGAGGGTGAAAGATTTGTATGACAGTGAAGGGTGGTTAAAGTTCCTCAGTGAATCTTTTTTTTTTTTAATTTCATTTTTTTATTAGTTTCAAATAAAGTGTACTTTGGTTAGAAATTTATATAGTTTATGAAATTATCCCCCCAATTACTCTATCTTCCCTCTGGCTCTACACATAGCCATTACAGTACTACTGACTACACGCTCTATGCTGTAGTCCCCATCCTGATGACCATCTATCAGCTACTAATTTGTACTTCTTTAATCCTTTGCCACTTTCTCTAAGCCACCTCACCCCACTCCCCTCTGGCCATCACCAGTGTCTTTTATATTTGTGAGTCTGTTTTCAATTAGTTTCTTCTTTTTTTCCCCTTAGATTCTGTATATAAGTCAAATCATATGGTATTTATCTTTCTCTGTCTGACTTATTTTGCTCAGCATAATAACCTCAGTGAATCTTGAATGAGAAGGATAGTCTAAGCAGAGGAACTACGGTGAACTAAAGTGCAGAATGTGCTTGTGCAACAATGATCAGAGTCAGGTTCCTTTGGAGGGGATGGGAGTAATAAATCTTTAAATGGTGAACATTTTTAAGTTGTGCTTTTATTCTTGAAGCCAGGAATCTTCCACCATTCCAAATTGAATCAGAACGCAAGTAGTTAAATAATTCTCAAACATACTTAGAGCAGCAAAAATCTTACTTGAAAGGACACTGAATCCAGGCCAGTCAAGCTCTGGTGCTTGATGGAAAAATGATTGAGAAAATACAGAATAAGCTAAAGGTGTTTAAAGAGGCTTTTATACCTCATACTATATAATATTGGTGTAATGTATTTATTCTAGCATGCCTGCTTATTAATTTTTTAACTCATCATAAAATGCATAATGATAAATTTTAAATTAAAAATGGTGTTATATGTAGGAAAGAGAAGAGAAAACGTATAGACTTGACCAAGAAATAGGAGACTGAAATATCAATGAATAAAATTATACTTACTAGCTTAAACTATAGATAGTGGATTAAGGGCATTTCTAAAAATATTTTAGGGGAAAGGCAACACAATGAGAGCATTATCTAAATGAATTATCCAATAAATAATAGTAAGAGATATTTGTATGCATGTGTGTATATGTATGTGTATATTTATAGATAGATAGATAGATAGATAGATAGATAGATAGATAGATAGATAGATATTTATGCTCTGAAATGGTAT
>NW_006431391.1:16371-32097 GCF_000325575.1 Pteropus alecto | reverse complement strand
AAAATAACCAGACTGTCCCTCTGCCCTTACACAAGTAACATTCTAGTAAACTAGACCAAAAAAAAAAGTAAGTAAATAAAGCTTTTGTTTATACAAACATGTAGGGATTTAATTTCTGACTCAAAATTATGAATATTTGGATCATGTTAACGTAAATCTTGGATGGTGTCAAAAGGACAATGGAAAAAAAGAATTAATTTGGGAATATCCCTTCTATTTACTATTGGTTAAGGCTGATAACTTACAACTAGATCCACCAAATTGATTTTCATTGGTCACAAGCAATCAGTCAAGTTTTAATTGCTAGAAGAGGGGAAAAAAATGTAAAGAGATAATTGCCCTTTTCAGCCTTTAATACAAGAATTAATATCAGTTAAAATTATAGCTCTTAGTATATATCCAAAAGAATTGAAAGCGGGAACTTGAACAAGCACATGCATGTCAATATTCATGGCATTATTATTCACAGTAATTTAAAGTGTGCAAACACCCATTAACAGATGAATGGACAAATAAAATGTGGTATATACATACAATGGAGTGTTATTCAGTCTTAAAAAAAATATGCTAAGTGAAATCAGCCAGACACAGGACAAATACTATATGGTTTGAGGATCCTAGAGTAGTCGAATTCATAGAGACAGAAAATAGAATGGTGGTTACCAGGGGATATGGAGGGTGGATTGATGAGTTATTGTTTAATGGTCACGGAGTTTCGATTTGGGAGGCTGAAAGGGTACTAGATATAAGTGGCGGTGACAGTTTCAAAATAGAATGAATGTACCCAATGTAACTGAATTGCACACTTTAAATGATTAAAATGGTAACTTTCATGTGATGTACATTTTAGCACAGTAAAAGAAAACTTCCAAAGGTGGGGAGGAACATCATCAATATTGTTAGACCATGAAAACCGTTCTTTTCAAAGCTGTTATTTTTCAGTGGCATCTATTTTTTCTATTTTGATTTGAATGTGAATCTTATATTCACATTCAGAAGCAAGGATTTGTGTAACTATATTTATATTTCTTGATTATATAACTGTGGCTTTGAACATTATTCCCCAACTCATCATCAGTGATACCGGTACAAGTTGCAACAGTTTGGCAGTGATGCTCACTGTGGGGCCATACCTCTGCTTCTTAGCCTGCAAGGAGTATGTGTCAGAATCCCCTAGACGATTCTGATTTACACTTCTTTGGGTGAAGGCCATTAGTTGAATAAAACTCACTGAAGTCTCCTATTCTAACAAAAAATGACTGATAGATTTGGTTACATCAGAAAAATAGACTACTGAGACAAAGATGTTATAAATGACTAAGATACAAGAAAGAAACTAAAAGCAAACAGTTACAACATTTTTTTTTATACACAGAGAAACAGTGTCCAGAATGTAGAAAGAATTTTTCGAAAGCATCTATTTTCTCAGCATAAACAAAATTAAAAAGCCGTGTATCTTTGTCCTTTTACTCATAATTTTCTGTGTGAGATAAAGTAGATTTAACTTAAAGTTTAAGCATTAGCTTTTTTGCTCCTCTGGAGCCTTTGAGAAATAGTCATCAATATATATTCCTAATCAATAGCGATAGGTACCATTCATTTCCCTTTACTTATTTTAGACTACCGAATTTATTTAAATAGACAAGCAAACAAAACAAACCAACAAATAAAGGAAACATCTAATTACAAGGTAGGTGCAAATATTTTTAATTGCATTGTTGTAAAAATGAAGATTAGTAAAGTTGGGTAACTTTCCAAGTATCACTCATCCAGCAAAGACAGAATTCAAATTTAGATTTACCATAGTTCAAGAAATTTTCGAGATATATCTATACTATTTGTTGCTTCCCATGGGAAGGGAGGATTGGAACCTTAATAGAAGAAGGTTAGCAGAAAATAACAGAATATATTAGTTTCTATGAAAACTTAGGAAATAATTATCAAGACAACTAAATGATTCAAATTGAATTCAAGTATAAGGAGATGCAAAATATGATCAAGATTAAATTTTAAAATATCTGATATCTTCCCAGAACTTATAGCAATAGAATTAATCTCTCCTTCTAAAAGTTGCAAATATGAAAAACACAGAGTTATAAAAATGGAATTAAAATCTTGGCTGAATGTCTCCCCGATGTCAAAAAGACTATGAGCATTACATTCTTGTGTTATTAAAGAAGACATATTTAAATTTATGGACAAGAAAATAATATTTTGAAAAAGCATCAAGAGAGAGTTCGTGATGCTCACAAATTTCTAATTCTTTATTATATTTCCTTAATAAGCATGAAATGGTGACAAGAAGTTTTAGGAGAATGCTGCTATTGAGAGAAAAAAAATCCACAGGCACTGTTAGAGGATGCAAATTTCCTTAGTGGCAATAGTATAGAAATATGCAAGGGGGAAAATGCAGAGAGCAATATAATTTGCTTCTAGACAGATATTAGGGCTTCTGAGAGCACCTAGTCCCCAGCCCTACCCTGATGATGTGTGATTGATGGAAGGAAAATAATCGCAGCACATTCATGTGTTTTCCCAGTGTAGCATCTTTTCCTATACCAGACTGACACCTGGCTCATGTCAAAAGAAGTACCGATAGCAAACTATTACCTCCTGTTTACACTATTGGTGAGGTAGAATTTTTCCTCTGCCCTTCTAGGTTCTTCTGACTGGTCTAAGAATTAAATTGACATGGAAGAATAACAGAAGAAAGTCAAATTTGATTACATATGTACATAAGGAGGTCTTATAGATATGGGACCTAAGGAAATGACCAAAGCAGGAAGCTTTTGTAAATTGTAGAGGATGAAATAATAAATTGATGATTTGACAGGACGAAGAATTTTGAGTTTGTGTGCTAATCAGCAAGGAATAATTTGAGTTTGGGCCTGAGGTAGTAAATCGTAATAAAAGAACAAGGTTTTCTTATACAGGCTTCTCAGCCCCAAATTCTCTATCTCTGGTGCTGAAGATATTTCTCTTTCCTTCTGGTGCAGGGAAGTTTCTTTTCGCATGGAATAGTTATGTTCTGCTTTCAGAGGGACATAAGGAATCAGAGTGTCCTCTTTGTGCTGGCTAATTTTTACATAACTTTAATTCAAAATATCAATACCCCACTTTGGCATATTTTGGGTGGCCCACAATAAGCTCCAATAATGCCATGCTATGTCTTCTAAATACTTCTCAGCAATTAACTAATTTATCCGCCTCAAAAGTCCAATGACATAGCTACTATGATTATTCTCAAATTACAGATAAGAACACAGAGTCACAGAAACAAATGTAACCTGCCCATGGAATACAGCTAGTCAGTGGTGAGACCAGACCAGGAATCACAGCCATGCAACCGGGCCTGGAGACTATGCTCTATGCTTCCCAGGTGGAATTACACTGGGCTGGAAGTCAACTCATTTGGATTCAGGCCCAGATCTGCTCTTAATTCTATAGGATGCTATATTTTATTGTTCCTGGCCACAGTTAACTTCTATTATGCTAATATTGGTGTAGAACTAGGAGCCTTTGAATGTCTTTAACCATTTCTGACAGTTTGTATGTTATTCATCTTAGGAAAATAATGGCATGAGGGAAAAAATACCAAGTGCTCTAAAAATACTATTATATTTGAGAGCTCCATTTTAAACTTCAAATAGTCAAGATTACTTAATTTTGAAATCCGAAGCATCATTTACGTATCGCAGTTTTTGTGGTATATGTCACTTGAAGCTTGTGTAATATTTTATGACAATTTTCTTCCTAGTTGCTCCGTATAATGGAGATATAAAGAAGTACCAGTCTGAGTTAAGTTCTCATAAAGTATTACTTTTGATCCTTCTTTGCCAACTATATGACACCCAACGTTATACGAATACTTCTCTTTGTTTCAAGAGAGTAGTATCTCTTAGATCTTACTAACCATGGTTTTTTTCATGATTGCCATGTCTTCTGAACTCATATAGTTTGTACCTTGAACAAAATAAATATACATAGGTGCCTGAGGGTTCATTGCCTTCTTGGCTATGATCCTATAACTGAAATACCATGTGTTTGATTTGACACTTATCCACGTTATACCATTGTCATATATCTCTGTGCCAATTTTCTCTACTAGAATTCATATTTTGTCTAAGCAGGTGCCATGTTACCCCATAAACTGAACATCTTAAATAGATGTTCATTTAAAATTTTATATGTTCATTTATTTTTACATATAGCCATGTCTTTTAACTTGTTTCATCAAGACTTTCCATGTAATACTTGAATTAATTATTTCTTTTCAGATAAGTCAAATATTCTTTTAATTACTTTCTTGGTCCTGATTACAACATTAAGAGTAACATGACCCGTCATTTCCCTAGAAATGTCCCTTCTTGTCAAAATTAGGAGCTTAGATTTGGTAATATCTTTGTGAAAGTTATACATCTATCACAGTTTTTACATTTATTTAACCCCACTGGAGAAACCAAATGTCAAGAAAAATGGTTTTTTCCTAACAACTGATATACTTTGTTATATGGTCTCAGCCTATGTTGTAGCTAATAATGTTTTCCTTTTGATCTGTTCGAGCTTCAGAGTCAAATACTGTATTCATCTTTGCAATTTTACAAGTTGAATACAATACACATATATTGTGATAACTTTTTCTCTGG
The DNA here is from genome assembly GCF_000325575.1 of Pteropus alecto. Taxonomy (NCBI): domain Eukaryota; kingdom Metazoa; phylum Chordata; class Mammalia; order Chiroptera; family Pteropodidae; genus Pteropus; species Pteropus alecto. Next base: position 27,451 of record NW_006431391.1, on the reverse strand, counting down.
TGTCTGTTATAGTCTTTGCTTTCTTTCCCTTAGCTGTTTGTATATTTTTCTATATTATGTAGTTTTGGAAAAGACTTCATATCTATTTTGGAATTCTTTGGGATACATGGAAACAGATGACTACTAAATACTATATTTCTAAGAGTCTGAGCAGTTTAAGCCTACATTTTCCCACTGTTTAAGTTGAGAGCTGTGAAGTATTAACATCAGGTATATATTTGCCTTTATTTGTCTGGACAAGTACAAATTTTAGTTTTGTTGCTATTAGTGTGAGTGCAAACCTAAGCCTATTTTTGTAGGCACAAATGAAATGTTCAGATAAGATATTTTTGCATATTTAAGTTTTACTTGGTTTCTCTTATTCTTCCCGTGCTCTATACAAATCAGTCTTTTTATTGTCACAGAAGAGAGATCTCAAACCATTTCATTCATATAGTAGTAATTCAATTTACACTTGTTAGTTTGAATGTAATTTAGTTCAGAATGCCTTAATTTTGATTGCTTACAATAGAAATAGGACTATTTTTTCCAAGCTTATATATATTTAGAGAATGAGGAAATTCATGCCATTCAAAGTAAATAAAAAGTGGCTCACCTAACTGAAAATTTCCTTAAGTAAAAAGTTTGAGGAACTTTTTACATGTTTTAAGCCCTTAGGCATGATACATTAGGAAAAATAGTTTATTTGGTGAATGGCCAAATCTTTTTTCCTTTCCTCAGTTCACTGGTGCTGCATATATTTCGAAGTCTGATAACCCTCTAGTAGCATTAGAAATTTATTTAATACTAGTATGTCTTTCAGATGATTAAATGTGTAACAATCCAAAGTATGATATGGCATATTATCTTTGAGTCAAGCTTGCATTTTGTGTAGCAATTTTTATATGTTGTAGAGCAGTGATAATTTTGTGTACTTTTCTATATTATGTTTCAAGAAGTGTATTTAGCATCATCTGGTAGAGATCTGTCTAGAATATTGACACTCGATTTAAAAATTTCAGAAAATTTTTTAAATTGCGGACTGCATTGCAAGACAAATCCCAAAGATATTTCAGGAAAATAAGAAATATTTTTGTCTGAAAATGTCCTGCAATTTCTTAAATATCCAGTTAACTGTGTTCTGCTGACCTTACATTGTAACACAAATCTAAGCAAAAAGGATTAAAGTGAGCCTTTTAAAAATTTTATTCATACTTCTCTAAATATATACTTATTTTAAACTGCCTATTTATGTATCCTATAAGAAGAACAAAGCACTAGATTTATTTAAAATATATTATGAAATACAATTAATTCCAAATATATCATAAAGAATGGGAGACTCCTTAGTAGTTCTAATTAATTTACATTAATGAAACCAGTAAGCCTAGAGCAAGATTATGTATATAACAAGAATATAATTTACATTAGTTATTTTGTAAGTCTCTGTACATCTGAAAACTTGAAAGAGACTTTAATTTTTTTTTCAAAAACAGGCAAAGAAATGTCTTGCTTCACCAAAATACATTCTAATGAATAGGAATAATAAATCTCAAAGGATTAAGTAGATCTTGAAACGTGATGTGGTAACTACAGGAATTTTTGTAAGCTTACAGCTCTTTTGTTTATTTATTCCCAGGATTTTTTTTTTGTAGATGATCATGGCCTTTTATGATCCCAGTAACATATAAAAAGGCAAAGTCAATGAAGTTCATAGAAATTTGAAATACTATATCACCACCAGAACACAATAGACCACACGATATGCTACTAACTTAAAATCAAAGATCTCCAGTGTATGTGAAGTACTCTAACACATTGATGAGTGAAGAAAAAAATGTCTCAAGATTAAAAAAAAACCCAAAAACCAGAAATAAGGTTGGAATAGGCACTGATTAAAGAAGATATAAAACTTGGCAAAAAAATATATATACATATTATAGAAATGTGTGTGTGTGTGTATACACATACATACATACATATATGGAGAGAGAGACAGAGACAGAGACAGAGAGAGGGAGAGAGAGACAGAGAGAAAAACAGAGAGAGAGAAAGAGTGAGAGAAAGAGAGAGAAGCATTCAAGATTATTAACTACTAAGGAATTGTAAAAATAAAGCACAAGAAATCACCACATGTTCGTCAAAAGTTGTAAAATAAAAAAGACAGGCAAAATTGATCTACCATATGATCCAACAATTCCTCTTCTCGGTATTTACCCCAAAGACTTGAAAACTCATATCCAAAAAGATATTTGCACACCGATGTTCATAGCAGCATTATTCATAGTCGCCAGGACATGGAAGCAACTGAAGTATCTTATGATAGACTCATGGACATGGACAATAAACTACTGGTTTCCAGAAGGTAAGGGTGAGGGTCGAGGGGGGAGATAGACTCGGTAAAAGGGGTCAAATATGTGGTGACAGAAGAAAATCTATGGGAGGTGAACACACAGAGTAAATATATATATATACACACACACTTAACTATTAAAATATAAAGATGAAAAAATGGATTTTGTTAACCAATATCACCATAAAATTAATTAATCAATTGATTAATTAATTATAAAAGACAGACGAAACCAAATTCAAAACAACTGAAGTTTTCAAATATTACTGATGAGATATAAATTTGTACCACATTTTGGCAAACAGTTTGACGTCATCAGTTAAGTGTGAATGTATGCATTTCCCCTTGCTCAGAATTTCTACTCCTTAGTATTTACCCAACAGAAATGCACTCATGTACTGATAAAAGATATGTACAAAAAATCCACTCTTTGTAGTGTAGACATGTACACTATTTGTACTATGAAAAAGGTAAAACTACCTAAATGTCAATCAACAGTACATAGGATACATTAACCATAGTATATTTGTGCAATGGGATTTTATGGAGCAATGAAAATGAATATGACTACAGCAAATGATTTGGATGGATCTTAGAAATATAATGTGAGCAAATTTATTCAGGAAAAAAATTCTAGTTTCCTAAGTCAATTTATATAAAGTACTAAAAAAGGAACCACTAATTCAATCGGAATAGTTGTCATTTTGAGTGGGAGACCGATAACGTTCTATCCTTTGATCTAGATGCTAATTAATTCCAGAGACATAATTTTGAAAAATAAAATTATCAAAATCTTTATAAAGCTCTAAATCTATAGAAACAAAAGGAAAGTTTTTCAACTTTCTGGTGATTTTAAACTTTTCATCGAAGATGTAATAAAATAATTTTGACAAAATGGAGGAGTTCATATTGTTTTGTTAGTTTTTTGTTTAGTTAATATAAAGGAATTATCTTCTTTTAATGCTTCGTCAAACAATGCTACATAGTTTTGTTACGATGTCTAGCAAGGAAGCATGATTTGGGAAGATGCAGCACTATGTTATTGGTAGCAATGACTGAGAGATGACAGTAATCAAGTATGGGGAAGATGGGGTTGACAGGTGGAATGCAAATTAGGATGAAAAAGCACATGGGTTTATCTGGTTCTAGGTTTCAGAATCCAGAATTGTAAGCCAGAGAGTGGGTTTATGTCCTGAAAACTGAGTGATCATGTTCACCAATCAGAAACAGATCGATGAGTCTTGCAGGACACATGAGTACAGGCAGAGACCTTTCTTGCTCTTTTATACTATGGAACACTCATGAGAATCAGAACTGGTAGGAAGAATAGGTGGAAGGAGACATGACTGAAGTCTTAGAAGAAGGACTTAGGCACTCAGCAAAGAACAGGCATCACAGGCAAAGAACAGTGTGACTTTCAGACACAGAAAACCCTGTCAGTGAGCTCAGAACACACTCACTGCAGGAGTCAGTAACATGTGAGCAAGGCAAGGCCAGCTGATTCTGAGGTAACCGCTTTTGAGGGAGAGGCTCCTTGTGGCTTTAATATTTTAGAATATTCGAGCTAAAATTAGACCATGAGATGAGGCTGAGGCCAACAGTGCAATCAATCAATCAATCAATAAACAAAGGAACAACCGTAGGCAGGAAATAGATGGTAGCTCCTGCTTCTGTTAATTACTAAGGGAACTAGGGAACTTATCATTTAAGACAATATTGATGAAAGTTTAATCAAATGTGACAAATATGCTAAATCCTAAGATCATGAAGAATAACATAAATAAATACAAAATCTAAAGGCTATCAAAACAAAGTTTTACTATTTAAATCTATATCTTTATCTTTTCTGCAATAATAAAGGTAAAACTACATTTTTATCTTTTAACCACTACTGGGTTGGATAACCTTGGACAAGTTTCTTAAATTTTCTAGGCATCAGGTCTACCACTGATGACAATACTACCTAATGCATTTCTTATGAATATAAATGAAAAACAAAATAGTTCTTTTTTTTTTTTTTACCTATAAAATAATAGTAATCTCAGACTAAAAATGTTCTAATTCACAATGCACAGTGCATGTTATTAAAAAAAACGTTCTATTGAATGCTCAAATGTTTTATCATTGCCCTTGAAACCAAATAGTGGATATTTCTTTCTAGAACTCCCATTTATCAGCAATGTAGAATAACTAATTTTCCTCTTACTTTAATGGCAGAATAAGGAATATTTATAAAAGCTGACAGTTAATGTGAGAACATTTTCTCCATTATGTAATGACTATGCAAATTCTATCTTTGAAATACTATTTTTACTAAAATCTTATCCCATTGAGATATAATCAGTATAACCACTTCAACTTTCATAAATTAAATGACATAGTTCTATTATTTCAAAAAGGATACGATCAGTTGGTATTTTTGATGCATACTTATATGTTCAAAATAAATGGCATTATTTTAACAGTGTATTTTGTACATATTTTCCTTGCAAATAATTATCGATAACTTGGTATTTCCCTTTCAGAAAACTGGAACAAATTTAAGAAAAAAATAATCTGCATACACAGGTGTGAGGTTCTGAGAAACAAACCCTAACACCACAACTCAGAGAAGTTACAGGCTTTAGATAGAACCAGCATCAATTTATTCAGAGAACAGTTTGAAAAAGAATATTTTTAAAAAGTGTAAATTGGGGTTTTGGGCTCTGATCACACTATACCATAGCAAATCATAAAATTTAATGAGGCTATCTTCTAGGAATTAACATATCTGAGAAGTGGGAACAAAGTCTTGAAGTCCCCTTGAATAAAATTTGAAAATAATCAACAAGTCAGAAAAATTTCTTTTTTGTTACTTTTTGTATGTTTGATTTTCTCTATTGTAGCTACTCAATCATTAACTCAACGAATGGTTTTATTGTATGATTTTTTTTATTTTATTAGTTTCAAGTATACAGTACATTGGTTAGACATCTATACAGTTTATAAAACGACCCCCCTAATTGCTCATTCTCCCCTTTGATTTTTCACATAGCCAATATATTAATGCTAACTGAATTCCCTCTGCCATGCTCCCCATCCCTATAACCAACTATCAACTAATAATTTATATGTCTTTAACCCTTCACCCCATTCTCCTGGTCCCCAGTCCACCATCCCCTCTGGCCATTGCCAAACTGTCATCTCTATTTGTGAGTCAGTTTTTCATTAGATTATTCTTTTTGTTCCACAGATTCCACATGTAAGTGAAATTATGACATTTATCTTTCTATATCTAACTTATTTTGCTCAGTTTAATAAGCTCTAGGTCCATCCATGTCATTGCGAATGGTAGGATATCATTTTTTTTCATGGCTAATATATCTTTGTATATATGAACCATAACTTCTTTATCCAATCATCTGTTTATGGGCATTTAGGTCACTTCCATATCTTGGCTATTGTGAATTGTGTCGCCATGAATATTGGGGTGCATTGATCTTTGCGAATTATTGTTTTAGTTTTCTTTGAATAAATACCAAAAGTTCCACTGCTGAGTCAAAAGGTATATTCATTTTTAATTTTTTGAGAAACCTCCAGACTGTTTTCCAAAGCGTCTGTATCTATTTACAGTCACATCAACAATGTACGAAGATTCTCTTTTCTCTGCATTCTTGCCAACGCTTGATGTTCTTTGATTTTTTGATGATAGTCATTCTGACATGTGTCACATGATATTGCATTGTGGTTTAATTAGCATTTCTCTGATGATTAGTGACCTTGAGCATCTTTTCATACATCTATTGGCCATCTATATTTCCTCTTTGGAGAGGTTATCTGTTCAGATTTTCTACCCATTTTTTAATTGGATTATTTGGGGTTTTCTTGTTGCTGTTGAGTTGTATGAGTTCTTTCTATATTTTGGATATTAAATTAACATTTTATCAGATGTATCATTAGTGAATATCTTCTCCCAATCAGTCTGTTGTCTTTGTTTTGCTAATGGTTTCCTTTGCTGTGCAAAAAGATTTTGTTTTGATGTAGTCTTATTTCTTTATTTTTCTTTTGTTTCCCTTGCCCAGGGAGATGTGTTCGAAAATAAATGAGAGTTTACTGCCTATGCTTTCTTCTAGATTTTTTATAGTTTTTGGTCTTATATTTAAGTCTTTAACCCATTTTGAGTCTATTCTTGCATACAGTGTAAGAAGGTGGTCCAGTTTCTTTCTTATTTTTTTTTGCATATATCTGTCCAAGTTTTTCAACACCATTTATTGAAGATACTGTCTTTACCCTATTGTATACTGTTACCTCCTTTGTTGTATACTAAGTGAGCTAATAGGCATGGATTTATTTCTGGGCTCTCTATTTTGTTCTATTGATCAATTTATCTGATCTTTATGCCAATACCATGCTGTTTTGATTAATATTGCCTTGTAGTATAGTTTGATATTACGTAGTGTGATACCTCCAACTTTGTTCTTCTTTCACAAGATTGCTGTGGCTATTCAGTGTCTTTTTTGGTTCCATATACATTTTAGGATTATTTGCTCTAGCTCTCTGAAAAATGCCATTGGTATTTTGGTAGGGATTACATTGAATCTATAGATTGCTTTAGGTAGTATAGCCATTTGAATGATGTTGATTCTTCCTACCCATGTGCACTGTATGTGCTTCCATTTATTTGTATCTTCTTCAATTTCTTTTTTTTTTTGATGACATAATTTTCTGAGAACAGTCTTTTACCTCTTTGGTTAAAATGACTCCAAGGTATTTTACTGTTTTTGATGCAATTGTAAATGGGTTTTTTTTTTTAATTTCTCTTTCAGAAAGTTCATCATTGGTGTATAACAATGCCACTGACTCTTCTTGACTCAGTTCTTGGGAGATTGTATGCTTCTACGAATGTGTCCATTTCTTCCAGATTGTCCCACTTGTTGGCCTAGAATTGCTTGTAGTATTTTCTGATGATCCTTTGTATTTCTGTGGAGTCCATAGTTATTTCTCTTCTTTTATTTCTGATTTATTTACTTGAGTCCTCTCTCTTTTGTCCTTGATGAGTCTGGTCAATTCTGTTTATCCTATCAAAGAACCAGTTCTTGGTTTCATTAATCTTTTGTATTGTTTTTCTAGACTCGATTTCATTTATTTCTACTCTAACCTTTATTATTTCCTTCTTTCTCTTCACATTAGGCTTTGTTTGCTGTTCCTTTGCTAGTTCTTTTAAGTGTAAGGTTAGATTGTTTGTTTGAGCTATTTTTTTATTTCTTGAGGTAGACCTGTATTGCTATGAATTTCCCTCTCAGGACTGCTTTCGCTGTATCCCATAGATTTTGAGTCATTGTGTTTTCATTTTTTATTTGTCTTAGATATCTTTTGAATTCTTCCTTGATCTCATTGATAACCCACTTATGTTTTAGTAGCATGTTATTTAGCCTCTATGTGTTGATGTATTTTCCAGTTTTTTTTCTTGTAGTCGATTTCTAGTTTCATACCATTGTGATCAGAGAAGACGGTTGATATGATTTCAATCATCTTAAATTTATTGAGACTTGTTTTGTGTCCTAACATGTGATCTATCCTTGGAAATGTTCCTTGTGCACTTGAGAAGAATGTTTTTTTTTTTTTTTCTGCTTTGAGGTACAATGCTCTGAAAATATCCATTATGTCCATCTGTTCTAGTGTGTTTTTTAGGCTCATTGTTTCCTAGTTGATTCTTTGCCTAGAAGATCCATCCATTGGTGTCAATGGGGTGTGAAAGTCTCCTTCTATGAGTGTATTACTATTGATCTCGCCTTTTATATCTGGCAATAATTGCTTTATGTATGTAGGTGCTCCTATGTTGGGTGCATATATGTTTACTAGAGTTTGGCCTATTGATTTATCAATCCCTTTATCATTATGTAATGCCCTTCTTTGTCTCTTATTATAGCCTTTGTTTTAAAGTCCATTTTTTCTGATATAAGTATTGCTGCCCCGGTGTTTTTCACATTTCCATTTGCGTGAAATATCTTTTGCCATCCCTTTACATTCAGTCTGTGATTATCATTTGATCTGAAGTAGGTCTCTAGTAGACAGCATATGGATGGGTCTTGTACTCTTATCCATTGTGCTACCCTGTGTCTTTCAATTGGAGCATTTAATCTATTTATATTTAAAGGAATTACTGATAGATACATAGTTACTGCCAGTTTCTTATTCATATTTGTTTTTTCTATTTTCTTTTTAACCCATTCTCTTTTAACAGAACTCTCTTTAGCATTTCTTGCAATACTGGCTCTTTGGTGATGAATTCCTTAAGCTTTTCCCTGTCTGGGAAACTCTTTATCTCAACTTCCGTTTTAATTGAAAACCTTGCTGGGTAGCATATTCGTGGTTGTAGATTCTTGTTTTTCATAACGTTTACTATTTCTTGCCAGTCCCTTCTGGCTTGCAAAATTTCCATTGAAAAATCAACAGATATTCTTATGGAGGTACCCTGGTAGTTAACTAGCTGCCTTTCTCTTGCAGCTTTTAAGATTCTCTCTTTGTCTTTGACCTTTGGCATTTTAATTATGATGTGTCTTGGTGTGGGTCTGTTTGAATTCTTCTTGTTGGGGACACTTTGTGCTTCCTGAATTTGTACGTCTAATTCCTTTGCCAGGTTAGGGAGATTTTCTGTCATTATTTCTTCCAATAGATTCTCAATCCATTGCTCTCTCTCTTCTCCTTTGGGGACTCCTATGATCCAGATATTGCTATGCTTCATGTTGCCCCACAGGTCTCTTAAATGATCCTCATTTTTTAAAATTCTTTTTTCTTTTTGTTTTGTCTGATTGGGTGTATTCTGCTACCTTGTCATCCAGTTTGCTGATTCGATCTTCTGCTTCATCCAGCATCCTGTCGAATCCTTCAAATGTGTTCTTCATTTCAGTTTTCATATTCTTCATTACTGTCTGGTTCTTTTTAATGGTTTCTATGACCTTTTTTTATGCTTACTATCTCTCTGTTCAGGTTCTCATTGTCCTATTCATTCTCCGCATAAGTTTGTTGAGCATCCTTATAACCATTCTTTTGAACTCTGTTTCTGGTAGCCTGCTTGCCTCCATTTCATTTAGCTTATTTTCTAGAGCTTTCTCCTGTTGTTTCATTTGTGGCATGTTTCTTTGTTTTCTAATTTTATTAGTCTCTTTGTGTTCATTTCTATGTGTCAGGAATATTTGTTCGTCTCTCAGCCTTGGCCAGCTGGCTTAATGTGGAAGGTGTCCTGTGTGGCCAAGTGGCACACTCTCCCTGATGACTATGCCGGGGGCTCTGGACTTGATCTTCGAGTGGGTGTGTGTGATCTGTTGTCACCAAGCATTATTGTTGTTAGCACATAAGTGGATAGGAGTAACATTCAGACTAATTATGGGAATTGGCTGCACCCACAAGGTAAGAGATGTGTGGGGCCAATCCCACTGAATGAGATTTGCCCTAGCAGGCTGGTGTACTTGTTGCAACTACCTTTTGTGTGTACCACTAATGGAGCTAGTCAGGAGTTGCTCTGTCATGTTCTTGTGCCAGCCTGCAGATCTGTCGGTTTTGTGGTCCTTGGGAGGGACTCTCCGGTAGGCCAAGGTCAGCTGCTGCTTTTGATTGCTCAGGGCTACCCAGTGGGGACTACAAAGTGATCCGCAGATGTTTGTTGCCTATTCTGGATATATAGGTAAGTGGGAGAGACAATGCTGTAGGCAGCGATCTGGTTATCCCCTATCTCTGACCTTGGGTAGTTTAGCAGAGGGACCAGTACTCCTCCAGGTCTGACACTGCCTGTCAGTTGCCTGTAAATCTCTGAAACCAGAATAGCCTCTGGGTGATATGCCTGTTGGATGGCGCAAGGACCCTGGGAGTCTCCTGGGTCTTTTGAGTAAATTTCCTCTTGACACTTCAGTGTCAGTTTACACACCAGTGCTGTCTCTGTGACTCCCTGTACAAGTTTATAATCATAGCAAGATCAGCTACTGCCCACCTTGCACCTGAATGCACCACCCCAGGGCAGCAGCAGCTTCCTATCTCCGCACAGGGGGCACTTTGTGTATTGGATGGGACAGGAGCTCTGGGAATTAAGGGTTGTCAGGCCAATAGCCTCAGTTTTCAGCAATTTCTGTGTCTGTGGGTTCCTGTAGTAGTCACAGTTCACATGGGGACAAGCTGCTGTTTGGGGCAGTCCCACAGACCCCTGTCATCCCCTCAAGAGTTACTGTAGCTAGTATAGGCAACAATGGTCTGCCCACAACTGTTTTCCCCCAAAGTGAGCTCACCGTGGTAGCCAAAGTTTGTTGCCTGTGTCAAATGCACAACTCCAGAGACAAGCAGGTCAGGAGAGGCTGCCTGTCATTGGACTGCAGGGACTCTGTGGCTTGGGTGAAGTGGGATCTCAGGGAGACCGTTAGGCTGATACAACCTCAGTTTTGCTACAAGTTCTGTGCTCAGGGCACTCCGGCTATAGTCATAGACCACAGTGAGACCAGCTGCCTTCTGGGGTGGTCCCACATACTCCTACTCTCCCTGGAAGCAATACTGCAACTCTTGCAGGCAGCAGAGATCAGCTTCCAACTGACTTCTGTGCAATATCTGCCCTGTGCTAACCTAAGTTTGTTGCCTGTGTGGATTGGGAGATGCAGGGAGGAGGGGCAAGGAGGTGGTGGTTCACTGTCAATGGGCTGCCTGGGGAAATTTGTAGGTAGGGCAGGGTGGGGTCTCAGGGAGACCACGGCAGTCAGATCAATATGAACTCAGTCGTAACGTCGG
>NW_006431391.1:8544-16323 GCF_000325575.1 Pteropus alecto | reverse complement strand
GCTGTCGGACTGGCCCACAGATCCCTGAGATCTCCTCAAGTTGGCAGCAGTGATCTGCCTGAAAGTATCTCGTAATGCACTCTCACAGGGCCGGCTGCCAGCTGTGAATGTTTGGCCCTGAAAGTGTACAGGGTGAGGCAGCCATCCAGCAACGAATGCCCCAGACCATCTGTACTTTGGGCTGGGCAGGCTGATCTCCTCAGGTCAGTGCTTCCTAACGGCCCTGTGGCAGGGTGTGAGGGATAGTCTGCACAGTCAAGCTGGTGTGGTCTGTAGATTGCCCAGTAGGGGGTGGCAACCTAAGGCACAATGGTGGCTGCCCTTCCAGCCCTAGTCCAGGTGCCAGGTAATGCTGACTCTCTCAGTATATACCCAGGGTGGGGGGATGCCTCTGACCCACCGCCAGTGTCTCTCGGGTGAGTGTCCACGGGTCAGAAAGCCTGTGAGTGGGTCCTTCAAAGGATGTCTAAGCTTTCAGTCTCCTTCCATTTCACCTAGATGGCTGGAATTTCCTCTACCCTGGGTCGGGGAGTCCCCAGATGACGCTACAACATGCTTTCCTTCAGGGAGCCTCTGCAGCCTTTCTCTCCCTCCCAGAGTTCCTCTACCACCTGAGGGTGTGGGTCCAGCCCGATTGGTGACTTTGCCCCTCCTACCGCCTTTGATGTGGCTCCTTCTTTATATTATCAGACGAACGTGTTATTATCAGCTGAACTTCAGGTGATTTTACACATGGATTAATTTATAATTTGGTTGTGATTTCAATGCTGACCTGGGAGAGGTGAACCCTGCTTTTACATAGTCTGCCATCTTCCACCAGCCTACCAATTGTACTAGAGCTATGTATAAAATGTTAAAGTCCACCCCTTATAGATAGATGTAGGAAAACATGCTTTTTTCAAAGAAAAAGCAGTAAAGAAAGTTATGACAGCAGAAAATGTATCTTTTAAGATTATACAATGAATTATCTGTTAAAAAAGTTGAGAAATGAAGCAGTTCTTTCTCTGGCTTTAATGAACCACAACATGACATATAATGTTTTCTGGCACCTCCTGAGCATATTCATGTTATGTTATGTAATAATCATAATGAAAACTAAGAATAACTAATAAGAAATGGCAAAGAACTCAATGAAAATGTGTAATCTCACCTACATTTATTTTATTAGCACTAAATGCAATTAAAAATTCTCTTTCAAAATTTGATGGAGCAACACCACTAGGATAAAAATATGAACAATTTCTTGCCAGAGTTTGTGTTCTTTGTCCTAAAAGAGAGGTGTGGAGATGAAACTACTTGCCTTAATTTAATTACTACTTTACTCTACTAGTATCTGCACAGAAGGAGAAAAAAAATGAGAAATATTAATTGCAATTTTAAATAAAATCTATCATTTTAGTACAGGTGACATCTTGCTGTGAAGCACAGAGCCTTGGAGGAATCTTTACCTCACCACATACTTCTCTCACTACAATAACTTTATTGACAAATCCTGCATGGGCCTTGGAGTCAAAGTTTATAGGGTCTGCTCACCGACGATATGACTTGAGGTCATTTCCCAAGTCTTTTCTTGTTCAGAAGTGGCATCTACAATATGGTTTTTGTTCTTTCTATCTACCAGAGTTAAGAAAATAAATGATACTCTATGTATAAAGTGCTTAGCACAGTGCAGGTCGCTGGGTAAACACCTATATAATCTCTTATGTTTCCACAAATTTTTCTTGAATAAAATCTTAAATTTCTTACTCTTTTCCAGTTATGACATTTAACCTGCAGTTAATCATCATAATCATGTCAATAACAGTTCTTCATTGTCTGAAGAATTATTTAGATTGGAGCAGGCTGGCCAAAAGCAATTAGATTAAAGACAGGTTGGCCAATGTTGTTTTATGGCCAAAACAAATAAATGCCAACTATTTTATGAAATATAAATGTTACCTAGTAACTATCTTTCAAGCTTTAGCAATATTGCTGTTATTTGGGGAGATTTTACAACAATTTATAGATTTTATGCATTCTTTAAAAAATATTTCTATTTTTAAAAATAAAACTATTTGATTATCACAATTTTAATCCTACTTTAGTGTTTTGTTTGAAATAAAGAAAATTCTCAATGCCTGGTAAATAACTGCAAATAGTGCCTTTTGAAGCCACAATAGTGCTCTAACCCTATGTAATTCTACATACAGAAAATTACATATATGCTTTGTATATACATTTCAAATATAAAAAGACATATGTAAAGATATTAATGACTATAAATGGATATAATTATAAAGTTTTAAATATTTTTAGTTAACTTGCATTTCTGATATTTCTGTATTAAGCAAGGAGCGATAATATATTTTTATATTAGACAGATCATACAAGACTTTTGGCTGAATCTATTATGGTAATCATTTCACAATATTTGTAAATCAAACCATCTCATTATATGCTTTAAATTTATACAGTGATGTATGTAAATTATTTCTCAATGAATCTGGAAAAAGAAACTATTGGCCATTCAAGTTGTTATGACTTTTTGTCTTTACAAGTAACACAGAGCAAGAATAATTAGATAGAAATGATTTAGAGAATTTTAAAAGGGAAAGCAAAATGTTTTAATAATTTCACAATTATGGATTTATAAATTATTATTATTCCATACATTGTTCTCAAAAAATGCAAACATATCTAAAAATCATCAGTAATGAATACTAATATTTTTCCATATTATTTCAAGATGGAATTGGAATATTGACTACCCTGCTTTATAGCATATTTTTCTGTTTTTTAATTTATTAGGGTGACATTGCTTAACTAATCATATAGTTTTCAAGTATACAATCCAATAATACATCAGCTGTACATTGCATTGTTTGTTCACCACCCAAAGTCAAATTTTCTTCCCTCACCATACATTTGATCCCCTTTACGCTTTTCTACCTCCTACCTACCCCTTTTCTCTCTGGTGACCACTATTGTCTGTGTTTTTGTTTGTTTGACTTGTTCATTTGTTGCTTTCAGTTTTATATCCCGCATATGAGTGAAATCATATGGTTCTCAACTTTTTCCATCTGACTTATTTCACTTAGCGTGATCATCTCAAGATCCATTTATGTTGTCACAAATGGCAGTATTTCACCTTTTCCATTGTCTATACGCACCACATCTTCTTAAGCCAATCATCTGTCGAAGGACGCTCCAGTAATTTCCATGTCTTGGCCTCCATGAATAAGGCTGCAGTGAACATTTGGGTGCATGTATCTTTATGCATAACTGTTTATCAATTTGGAGGGCGGTGGTAGATACCCAGAAGAAGTGCTGAATCATATGGTAAGTCTATTCTTAACTTTTTGAGAAACCTCCATATGTTTTTCATAGTGGTTGTACCAATTTACATTCCCACAGACAATGTATGAGAGTTATTTTTTCCCCACAACCTCTCCAAAACTTGTGATTACTTGACTGGCTAATAATAACCATTCTAGTGGTGATCAGAGGGAAATGGGGGCGGAGGGGAGGTCTTGTTGATAGTAGCCATTCTTACAAGTGTAAGGTGATATCCGATTGTGGTTTTGATTTGCGATTCCCTAATGGCTAGTGAAGTGGAGCATCTTTTAATATATCTGTTAGCCCTTTGTAAGTCTTCTTGGAAGAAATGTCTATTCAGATCATCTGCCCATTTTTTAAATGGATTGTTTGTTTTGTTGTTGTTGAGTTGTATAAGTTCTTTACATATTTTGGATATTAACCTCTTATCAGAGGTGCTATTTACAAATATCTTCTCCCATTCCTCAGTTGCCTTTTTGTTTTGTTAGTGGTTTCTTGTATTGTGAAGGTTTTTAGTTTGATATGGTCCCATACATTTATTTGTGTTTTTACTTCACTTGTCTTTGATGTCGAATTCTCATTCAACAAGATATAACATTTATTTATGATGAAAACCCTTAATGAAATGGTGATCATTAGTTTCATTGTAGCATTTTATATTTAATATAGTTTTGAAAGTTCTCAATGTATTTTCTAAAGGAAAAGGTTTATAAATTGACTTCTATTTTCCTTTGGCATGCTCTTTTTTTTTTAAATAGAGCTATGATAAAGGGGTTTTGTCTGTTTGTTTTATAGTAAAGCTTTTTGTTTGTGCTTGTTAATCTCATATTAAATAAACCAAGAATCATTATCAGAAAGACTGCATAGAGATTTCAACATTCATATTTAATTTGCAAAAACCCTGCTATTCATTTCCCCTGACTTTCTGTTAAACTTAGAAATTGAGGGATAACAAAGCTTCTTATGTGGTATTCATATTCTAAACATTTTTGTAATAATGGGAAATGCCATTATTTATTTTCTAACATGAATAGTCTACTTTAAAATTGTAAAAATATAATTGAGGATGTTTAAATGTAAAGATACGCAAATCTCTTTATGGAGCGAGGTGGAACAAATTCATCAATAAGTGAAAGAAACACCAAGGTAAATACTCTAATAATGGGCACAAAGCAAGTTTCTAAGTTTATGTTAAAAGAGATTTTTTTAAAATGTTATTTATTCTACTTTACTTTAAATTTTTATCTTTTGAAAAGGTTTTTCTAGTTAATTTGAAACCCGAGTGATAAAAATTTTAAAAGATGAGAAAATGAACAATAATGAAAACTTTAAATAAATATAAGGTTAACTCTGCTTTATAAATCTGTGTTCTTAAAATATTTAATCATTTTATCTCAGGTCAAATACCTGTTCACTTAAATATATTAAAAACAAATTGTATTTTAAGTTTTTGGCCCACGAATTAAATCCATGACCATATATAATTCTAAAGTGCATGTTAATAATTATAAACTGTGCAGTCTTCATTATATATAGTAAACATAATAACTATATGATCAGTATTCTTAAATATTCTAGCAGTTTTTTGATAACATATTTCAAAATGACTAGTTTAGTCTCTGATAAGCATCTTATTTTAGTAATATAACAAAAATAGCTACTTTCACTTTTGCTATCAGTTAATAAAGTATAGCATTCATTAAAAAGACATTAATAAATATATTTTCGGAGTGGCAGATTGATTCTTTCAACAAATATTTCTTAGTTACGTTTTATATGCAGGCACTGGGCACTTAGGATTATGAGATACAAAGATGAATTAGAAAATAGTCCTGCTCCCAATGAATTAGAGTAGTGTAGAAGGCATAAAGTGATATGTCTTTAAACGTGCAATATCTGATAAGCTAAATGGCTGCAAACTACTCATAGAGATGACAATAGTACAATTACAGCAATAGTTAATCCTGATTGTTTAATTTATGCCAAGTACTGCATTTTCCCAGAGCTCATATAGCTAATAGGGGGTAGAACTGATCTCACATCTGTGACTTCTAAATATTTATCTTTGATATTTCTTCTGCTAAATTCAAGCCAAACATTATTGACCACTTACTGGGCATGATACTACTGTAAAACAAACAAACAAAGAAACAAAAAACAAACATGATCAGGAACAAATTTTGTGTGTAGTTGAGATGTACAAATATTATAATATGCCAAGGTAAATGCACTAATAAAAATATGTAAAATATGCTACTGAAAACATGTAGGTGGAAGTAGCATTCCCTAGAGGAGTCAGGACCGCTTTCAGAGAAGTAGTCATTTAAGCTGAAGTTTGATTTCTTTATTCAATATTATATATATTCAGGGTGTGTGTGTGTGTGTGTGTGTGTGTGTGTGTGTATGCGCGTGCATGTGTGTGTGAAAACGCACATGTGAGTACCATATATAATTCAGGAGTGGACAACGTTTGGCCAACAGACAAGGAGCATTTTGAGGTAGAAGAATCCATCTGTGCAAAGCATTGGAATCACAAAAGAACATAGATTGTTCAGAAAAAACTAGATAATGTGGTTTGGGGAAAGTAAATATGGGGAAAGAAGTTGAAATGGTAAACTGGGATCACATTGAGACTACTTAATGGACCTGTCTTAACATCTGTCTTCTGGTAGTAGGAAGCTATCAGTCATTTTTAAACTATTGCTGGAGTAAAAAAATGAGACATGAGAGCCTGAAATTTGGCAGCATCAGCTTGATAGTCACTGAACTGAGAAATATTGCAGGGGTAGGATACAGAAGGCTTGCTAATGAACTGGAAATAGGGAACAAGGAGTGAGATAAGATAGTTAGAATTTTTAGCTCAGTTTGATCCATAGTTTGTGATGCCCTTAGCAGGAAAAGGAAATAAAAAAAAAGAGGAAAAAGATTGGAGGCAGAAGAGAGATGAGAGGGTGGGAGCTGAGGAAAAACAAACACTAAATTTAGTTTGTATTGATCGAATGTAATATAACTAAGTAAGAAGAAGAGAGTTAAAAATAATGAGTGTGTCATTTAATTTGCTCAGAATGCTGAAGGATTTAGGATTTATAACTATAGAATTATTTCAAATTATAAATTTCTTAAACATTTTAATAATTAGTAAGCGTCTAGTAAAAATCTACAACATTTTGTTTATTCAAAATCAACATTGAAAACCAATTTTCTCTTCAAATAAAGGGCTCAAATTATACATGTGTTATATTACTATTTCTATTGAATAGAGCACAATTTCTTTTCCACATGAATGGAATTTCAAACAAATAATTTCAGAGTTCATTTTAAAGCATCATTGAGGAATACATGATTAGTCATTAAATCAGCAATAATGAGGAAAGAACAAAACAATTATTT
This sequence comes from Pteropus alecto, assembly GCF_000325575.1. Lineage (NCBI taxonomy): Eukaryota > Metazoa > Chordata > Mammalia > Chiroptera > Pteropodidae > Pteropus > Pteropus alecto. Next base: position 9,618 of record NW_006431391.1, on the reverse strand, counting down.
TTTGAAGTAATAATATTTGTTTTCCAAAGTAATTTATAAGTAAAAACTTGAATTTTAAAAATGTGTCAATTATTATATGATGCAAGTTTTTCTTATTTGGAACTCTCATCCCTTCTTTAATATAGAATATTTCAGTGTACATCTTTAAATAAATATTAAAAGAAACATTTTGCTTTCTTCAGTTCATTTTCTTTCCTTAATTTTTTATTAAGTTTATTGGGGTAACACTGGTTAATACAATTATGTAATTTTCAGGTGTACATTATAATTTGACATCTATATATTCTATTGTGTGATTACCACCCAAAGTCCAGTTTCCTTCAGCTACCATATATTTGATATCCTTTACCGACTTCAGCCTCTCCCTAACACCCTATATTTGACTCCCTTTACCTGTCTACCTCTCCCCTCCACCCCCACACTCTATCTTTCCTTAATTTTTAAATAGATATTATCCTATGATAATATCTATTTGACACCACGCTTTAAATTAAGAGTGAACTTAATTTTAATTAACTCTTAATTCTGGCAAATTCTAACTATAATAAAATAATACTAAAACCCTTATAAAGGTCTTTATAATTCAAACTATGTTGTATGTCGCTACATAGCATTATTAAAATGTTGTTTCTATGCAAACTTGTATTTTGCTGATTAGACTATTAATGAATTATATCAATTTTTACTTAACTATACAAATACTAAAGGACATATTGAAATTAGGCATTATTAACATTGTATTGTGGTACCTTATTTGATATTCTTATGAAAATATCAAATGCTAAGATTTCTTATTTAAACTATTTTCCTCTTTCTTTTTTGCACAAATCTTGAATAGCCTTATAAATAGGTCAATATAGCTGATATTTCCCTCATTTATATTTATCATACATTGTATATATTATCTTTAAGGGCTTTAAAGTGAAGGTTTCTTTGTAGTTTATAAAAACAGAAAAGCTAACTTAAAGTAGCTTAAGAAACAAAAGCTCTATTCTTTTTGCCTCTTGTAAGCACGGTTTGAAATACTGACATTGGTGAAAATGTGAGGTTTGAGTATTTTCTCCCTAACATTCT
>NW_006431391.1:0-8249 GCF_000325575.1 Pteropus alecto | reverse complement strand
TGTGTGTGTGTGTGTGTGTGTGTGTGTGTGTGTATATATAATTACAGCAAGTATAATTGTATTATGCATTTCTGACTTTTGTTCTTTTAAAACACCTCTAGACGTAACTTTGCCGATTTTGCTCAATAAGAGAAACAAAAGTCAGTGAATCGAATCTTCCACAGTCAGCTTTTCCAGGTAATAATGACTATCAGAAACCCAGTATAAAATTTTGATTATAAAGAAGCTGATGGAATCAGTAAAATGACAATGAGTATTTAGTAAATTTGATGCATTTAGAGTTTCCATTATGCATTAGCTTTAATTTTTAGGCATTAATTTAACCAAGCTTGTGAGATATCCCTTTATTATTATCTAAAAAGGGATAGAATAGATTTCTAATTTTTATTAATTTTTCTCTTTCATAGACTATCTCTATGAATTTTTTTCCAGTTTTGAAGGAAACAGTACATGCTATATTCGTAATAATTTATTTTTTAAAATACTGCATGGCTGATCTGCTTTATTTATGCTTAACTAATGACATCTTAGGCAAGCAGTTTCCTTTCAAACCGGTTCTTCTAAGCCACACAGGATGTATCAGGCCTAACTTCTAATACTGTTAAAATGTTTAAATATTGGTTTTTCCTCTCTTCTCCTCCCCCAAAAGAAATAGTAATGTAAAATTCTACCTGGAAATAAATTAAAATGTAAATGAACTTTGACTTATGTTTTCAATCACTTTCCTACGTTTATACAGTAGAGTGTATTCTATCCAGTGTGATTAACCTTGTTTGTTCTAAAGATTGAATTACGTTGTTATAATTACAGATATAATAGATTTTACTCCCTATCATTTCATTTTAGTTTTCCATCATCCTTTTTTTCCCTATGTTTTTTTTTTAAACCCTATTGGGGATAGATTTTTTAAAAACCACATGTATCCTTGCTATATTTGAGAAGTAATACACTCTATTTTATTAAATTAGGTTTACCGTAGAAATTTTAACACAACACATACCTAAAAAAATCAATGTCCTCTCCATTTTGAACATACTATTTACTCTTAGGACATTAACTACAGTCACTCCCATTTCAATTTCTATATTATTGTGTTTGATTTTAGTTTTTTTAACCACACATAATAATTTAACTATTGTGCTGATGAGTCCATCCTATATAGTTATTCACATATTTGCTTTCTTTGCTTTTCCATTTCCTACTAAATCTTAGATCTTCCATCTGGAATCACATTACTTTCACTTGAAGTACACAATCTAGAAATTCTATGAGTATCTTTTTATGCCAAACTCTTTCCATGATTGAAAAAGTGTTAATTTTACTCTTATTCCTAAAAGATATTTTCATTAGGGTTAGAATTTTAAATGCACAGTTATTTTCTTTCTTTACTTTGAAGATTTAATTTCCCTAGCATCTATCATTTAATGTTGCTGTTAGGAAGTCAACTGTCAGTGTACTACTTCTAAGACTCCACTTTCGGGGAAGGGGCAGGAGTTTTTCTGCAGTTTCTATATGATGTGTGGGTTATTGGTATTGATTACTTATTATTTGCACTGTTTATAGTTTATTGGGCTTGAATGTGTGGATAGCTGTCTTTTATCAGTTTTGGAAAATTGTATTCCATTCTCCCTTCTCTTTGAAACTCTGATTAGACGTTTGCTAAACATTCTCACTACTTTAAATTCTGTCTAATGTTGCTTTTAGATTTTTTTTATCTTTGTAACTGTGAAGCATTCTGGATCATTTCTTTTGCCCTGTTATTCAGTTCACTAATCCTCTCCTCGGTTCTGCCTACTATGCTAACAACTTCATCTCTGAACTTTTAATTTCAATTATCTATCTATCTATCTATCTATATAATTTATTTAAATTAGTTTCAAGTATACAATACACTGGTTAGACATCTGTATTGTTCATAAGATGATCCCCCCAATTGCTCCCTCACTCCCCTGGCCCTCCACTTAGCCATTATATTCATGCTAACTGCACTCTCTCTACCGTGCTCCCCATCCCCGAGCCCAACTATCAACTACTAATTTGTACCACTTTAACACTTCACCCCATCCTCCCAACTACCCAACCTCCCTCCTCTCTGTCCATCACCAAATTTTCCAGTATATTTCTGTCTGTTTTTGATTGTTTTTTTTTTCTTTTTGTTCCTTAGATTCTGCATAAAAGTGAAATCTTATGGTATTTATCTTTCTCTGTCTGACTTATTTCACTCAGCATAATAATTGTTAGGTCCATCCCTGTCGTTGCAAATGGTAGGATTTCATTTTTTTAATGGCTGAGTAATAGTCCATTGTATATATGAACCATAACTTCTTTATCCAATCATCTGTTGATGGGTATTTATGTTGCTTCCATAGCTTAACTATTGTAAATAGTGCTGCTATTAACATAGGGGTGCATAGATCTTTACAAATTGGTTTTCTTTGGATAAATACCCAGAAATACAATTGCTGAGTCAAAAGGTACATCCATTTTTAATTTTTCCGAGAAACCTCCATACTGTTTTCTAAAGTAGCTGTACCAATTTGCAATCCCGCCAACAATGTATGAGGGTTCTCTTTTCTCCACATCCTTGCCAACACTTTTTTTTCTTGATTTATTGATGATAGTCATTGTCACCGATGTGAGGTTATATCCCATTGTGGTTTTAATTTGCATTTCTCTGATGATTAGTGACCTTGAGCATGTTTTCATATGTCTGTTAGCCATCTGTATTTTCTCTTTGGAGAAGTATCAGTTCTGGTCTTCTGCCAATTTTTTAATTGAGTTGTTTGTTTTTTAGGTTGTTATTGATATCTCACTTATATATGTTTTATTTCTAGAAGATATTTTTTATTTATGTCTCTCATTCTTTATTCATATTTTTAAAAACTTTGTTATTTATTAAAATATCTTGAACATATTTGCTTTATCTCTTTGACTACTAATTCAGATATCTAAAGCCTTTGTGGGAATGACTGCTATTTTTGTTGTGACAGACTCTTTTGCATGATAGTTTGTTTCTTGTTCATTATGACAATTATTTTATTCTTACTTTTCAACTTTCTTGGAATTTATAAGTCAGAATTATTTGAGTCATAGGTTGGAGGAAGCTTCTTTGAAAAGATGCTTGCAGGGTGGAAAAAATGGCATAAAAGATAGAGGCTCTGTTCATCCTTCTGGCTACCAAATCAAAGTTGTGATAGAAACAAGGAGCAAATAGCAGGAAAAATCACCTGGTATCTAGATGAACAAGTCATACAATTAGGGAGAAATATAAGAAATCATCCTGCACTGACAGAAGGCAGGACAGGGCAAGGACGTGAAGCTGCCTTGTTCTGAGCAGCTGTGTGGGATGAAGACTGCAGCAGCGGCAGCAGCAGCTACAAATGCCTATTATGGAGGCCGCATCCACGAGCAGACTTTCATGCTGACAGACTCGCTCGCTCTGAGCACCAGCGCCTGGTCGGCTGCTTGGGGATATGTCAGGGACTTACAGGGGAAACTGAGTTCTCAGAGTGAGGGCTGGAGGCAAGGCTCTTTCCTGTACAGAAGTGCCGGCGGTATCCATTGTTTAGCTGTTGAGCTTTCCCCACTCCCAGTGTGCATACTCAGAGGCACCATAGCCGAGATGTCATCAAATTGGATAACAGAGGTCAATCTGCCCAGAGGATTCCCTGAAGCTTTGCCTCCCTCAACTCGCGGCCCCACCCAAGCCACATCCAGGCGTGTCCTCACTTAGTCAGGTGCAACTTGCTGAGCAGCGACTGGACTCACATTTGTGGCAGCTGGCTTTGGTTTCTGGTGTGGCCTTTTGAGGCAACTATAAGCACAGCATCTTTGGATTGCTTGCTGAATTTTCACAGGTGGTCCTGGAGGGACACAGGCTGGGGCTGAATTTGGCCTGCAGCTGAACCCCTCTAAGGAGTGGGCCTTGGACACCTACTTCACAAAGCTGCACTAATAAGACCAGGAGACTTAGGAGCTTTGCTTACTACATAGAAATAGACACAGAAAGGTAGCCAAAATGGGAAGACAAAGAAGCAGAAACCACATGAGAGAACAGAACAAGGATCCAGAAATAATGGAGTTAAGAAATCTACCAGATGCAGAGTTCAAAACACTGGTTATAAAGATGCTCAATGAACTTATAGAAAGTGTACATGAATTCAGTAAGAATTTCAACAAAGAGATAAAAAATATATAAAAATGAAAATGGAAATTATAAAAGGAAACCAGTCAGAAATGAAGATCACATTATCTGAGATGAGAAGCATATTAAGTAGAATAAACAAAATGAATAAGAAGAGGATCAAATGACCTATATAGAGGATGGGAAAGCCAAGGACACTCAATCAGAATGGCAAGGAGAAAGAAGCCAAGACTATAATAATAATTCAAGGAGCATATGGGACACTATTAAAGGTAAAAATATCTGTGTAATCTGAAGGAAAACAAGATATTGAAGAGCTATTTGAAGAAATAATGATGCAAAACTTCCCTAACCTGGTGAAGGAAATAGACATGCAACCCCAAGAAGCTCAGAGAATACTACAAATAGGAACCCAAAGAGGTGCACAGCAAGACTCATCATAATTAAAATGCCAAAGGTTACATACAAAGAGACAATCTTAAAAGCAGCAAGAGAGAAGCCGTTAGTTACCTACAAGGGAACACCCATAAGACTGACAGCTGATTTCTCAAGAGAGACTATGCAGGACAGAAGGGTTTGGCATGAAATATCCGATATGATAAAAACCCAGGATCTACAACCAAGAATTATTTATCCAGCAAAGCTATCATTTAGAGTCGAAGGACAGATAAGGATCTTACCAGACAAAAATTAGATAATGGAATTCATCATCACCGAGCCAGTAGTACAGGAAATTTTGGAGGGACATCAAGAAGAAAAAAAATATGTATCAAAAACAGAAATAAAGAATGGTAATAACTGCATTTCTATCAACAAGTGCTCAAATGGAAAAGAATTAAGTGCTCTAACCAAAAGATAGAGTGACTGAATGAGTAAGAAAACAAGACCCCTACATATGCTGCCTACAAGAGATTCTCTTCAGATTAAAAGACACACACACACACTAAAAGGAAAGGGATAGAAAAAGATATGGCCTTGATGGACCTAGAGGGTATTGTGCTGAATAAAATGAGTCAGATAGAGAAAGACAAATATCACATGATTTCATGTACATGTGGAAACTAAAGATCAAAATAAACAACAACAAGAACAAAAGTGGAAATAAATTTGTAGATGCAGAGAATATTTTGAGGGCTAGTAGATGGGAGGTGGGTTGGGGGATTGGCAAAAAAAGGCAAAGTGGTTAAGAGATACAAATAGTTTCAGAATAGACATGGAGATGTAAAGTGTAGCATGGGGAAGGTGGTTAATAATGTTGTAATATATATGTAAGGGGGAAGAGGCCTACTAAATTTAGTGGGGTGATTGCTTTGCGAGTTACGTGTAGCTCTGATCACTGTACTATACAACTATGCCAACTATAATTGAAAAAATAACTCATTTAATTGTACAATGTAAATACAAGCAATTAATCATTTATTATATTTCACTATAGCTGGAAAAGAAAAAAAACACATTTTTAGTTTGATATAGTCCCATTTATTTATTTATTTTTGGTTCCCTTGCTAAAGAAGATACTGCCTATAAATTCTTCAAGGTGTTTTATGATTTAAGAACTTACATTTCAGTCTTTAATACATTTAGAGTTTATTCTTGTATATGGTGTAAGAAAGTGGTCCTGTTTGATTTTTTTGCATATATCTGTCCAATTTACCCAACACCACTTATTGAATAGATTGTCTATACATCACTGTATATTCTTGCCTCCTTTGTCATGGAGTAAATGACCATGTAGGCGTGGGTTTATTTCTGGACTCTTTGTTCTGTTCCATTGATCTATGTGTCTGTTTTTATGCCAGTACCATGCCGTTTTGATTACTATAGCCTTGCAGTATAGTCTGATATCAGGTAGTTAAGTGAAAGCCATCATCACTAAGATTTTTGCATTTTTGCCTTCACTTAGTTCTTGACCTGGCTATTTATTATTGTCTTTCTATCCCCTTGATATTTCTAGGAAGAGTTTTTAAGACATTTTATCTAGTATTTAACGTTGTTTTTGTCGGGATTTTAGCCCAAGCACTTAGTCTGATATATTCAACGTAGTGGTTTTAGAGTGAGACCTAGCCAGCTGTGCTATCAACTATCTGTGTGATTATGAGCAAATTAATAATCTCTCTGTGCCTCCATTTCTTCACCTATAAAATAATAATGAATTTACTCAATGAAAGCTTCTTATACAATAATGTATATATTTACATAACACCTAGAATACTGTAAGTGTTCCATATATGCTAGCTTGCAGCATCAGCAGTAACATCATACAAATAATGCAAATCGACTTTGTGGTTTAAAGAGCACTGGACTGATAATTGATCTGAGACTGAGCCGACCTCAGTCATTGACTTTAACAGATTCAGTGGCACGATAGCTGCAGGATTCCAGCTACAGTTAAGGGATGGTTGTGAAGTGAAAGATTGCAGGCAACGCTTGTAAGAATATTTGCTGAGGAACATAACTGTGAAAAATAGATATGAAAATTGTGGAGATAGTGTCAGAAGTTGGTATAGAGTGAAAGAAAAGTTTTGTTTCATTTTAGTTTTTGTTATAGTCTGTAGAGGAAAAGGTTGAAAGTACAGAGACAGAGTTGATGAAGCATTAAACATGGAAGATATGAGAGAGATTCAAATGATAGCATAGGCACTTTCAGAACAGAAGAGTCATTTTGTTCCTCTGAGATTTGAAAAAAGACAATAAGAACAGACATAGGTGCTTTTATAGTTATAGGCTAAGAATTTGAGCTATTTCACACTGATATCTATAATTTTTATGTGAATCACAACTTCACTGGAGAAGACTGAATAAATATGTGATTTGAAGAAAAGAGCGAACTTCTGGAGCAAGACAAAAAAACGTAGAACATTTTTCCAAATAAATATAAGCACAGTTGTACTCAGAGATCATGGACTTCTAGTAGCATTAGTCTGCCTGATTATTTAATTTCTTTCATTACTCTCCCGTCACCCAAGAGTACATTGGTGGTTAAATCGATTCAAGAGGAGAAATTTCCAGGTGTGGAAGGAAAAAGAAATGCAAACATAATGACTGTGAAATCTATAATGGAGAGGGAAGGGACATAAGCCCTGAAGTAGTGAGAACAGAGAAGATATTTTGGAACTAAAAACTCACTATTAGTGTTGAAGTGGTCTTAACTGAATAAGAAAGCGATAGGAAATTGTGGTCAGAAATTTATACATTAAAGTGTATACTTCCAGAGCTGCAGTGTTTTCTTAGGAACAAGATCTCCATAAACCAAAAGGTTAGAGTGTAGTTATAGAATTGAATTGATGCAGTCAGTCAGTTCAAAGACTGAAGGTTTCTCATATCTAGGAATTTGAAATGGGTTATTGGGTGTGCCATCTACATAAAGATTGACATTCATACAAAAAGGAACTGAAGTAAAAAAGGTGGACTAAAAACTAGATACCTACAGCTTTATTATATTCAGCAATATATATACATATATATGGAGAGCAAAGTACATGCATCTTGAGCTGAATAACAAAAAAAATTGATTAATGCATTATATAAGGGAGTTACAATCTTATGATATTATGGCTGAAGTAATAAGAGCTTTACTTGGTTTTGTGCTTAAATTTGCATATTCATTGCTAAATGTGTGGGAAAATGTTATTTTTTAATGGTATAATAAAAATTTAGGTAATTATGATATCATACTGTACTTGGCTATATAATATCTTAAAATAATATTGGTTGACTCTCACTCACTCACAGCCTCACACTATTGCTTTGATCTCATCACTCCCATCACTAAATTCCTCCAGCTACCAGAATTTACACCAGCATTCTTTGCTTTCTTTCTTCTTCTTTTAAATGGATTCTCTATGTATTTTTCTGTGCAACAGATCCAGCCCTCTGCTCACCAGCTCGAAGATACTGTTTATGTAGCTCTCCCATTTCTTATACATATTATCATTATCAGTCTCCTTCCTTTATTTGATTATTACCATAGCCATGCTTTTTCTTCTATCTTCAAAAATTAATTTTAAAAAACCTTCTTGTCCTACATCTACTTCTAGCTCCCACTCTGTTTCTGTTCCTTTTCAGAAAAAATCATTGTTAGAATTGACTCTCATTTTTCAGCATC
>NW_006431390.1:0-917 GCF_000325575.1 Pteropus alecto | reverse complement strand
TTTGAGGAACCTCCATACTGTTTTCCACAGTGGCAATTTTCAGTCCCATCAGCAGTGTATGAAGGTTCCTTTTTCAATGCATCCTCTCCAGCATTGTTCTTACTTGTCCTGTTGATTATGGGTATTCTAATAGGTGTGGGATGATATATCATTGTGGTTTTGATTTACATTTCCCTAATAGCTAGCGATGTTGAACATCTTTTCATATATTTGTTGGCGTTTTGTATGTCCTCTAGGGAGAATTGTCTGTTTAGGTCCTCTGTCCATTTTTTAATTGGATCACTTGCTTTTTTGTTGTTATTGAGTTGTATGAGTTCTTTGTATATTTTGGATATTAGGCCCTCATTAGAGGCATAGCTTGCAAATATATTTTCCCATTCAGATGGTTGTCTCTTTACCATGTTGACAGTTTCTTTTGCTGAGCAGAAGCTTTTCAGTTTGATGTACTCCCATTGATTTATTTTAGCTTTTACTTCCCTTGCTTTTGACGTCAAATTCATAAAACTCTCTTAAAGTCCATGGTCCTTGGGTGTAGTTCCTATGTTTTCTTCTATGCATTTCATTGTTTCAAGTCTTATGTTTAGGTCTTTAATCCATTTTGAGTTACTTTTGGTGTGCAGTGATAGACAGCAGTCTAGTTTCATTCTTTTGCAGATGGCTTTCCAGTTTTCCCAGCACCATTTATTGAAGAAGCTTTCCTTTCTCCACTGTATGTGTTTAGCTTTTCTGTCGAAACTTATTTGCCCTTATAATATGGGTTTACTTCTGGACTCTCGATTCTGTTTCATTGGTCCATGTGTCTGTTTTGCTGCCAATACCATGCCATTTTGATTACTGTAGCTTTGTAGCATAATTTGAAGTTGGGCCGAGTGATGCCTCCATCCTCGTTCTTTTTTTCTCAGGATGGCTTTGGCAAT
>NW_006431389.1:0-1700 GCF_000325575.1 Pteropus alecto | reverse complement strand
TTGAAAAAAGAAATTGAAGAAGATACAAATAAACGAAGACATGTGCCATGCTCATGGGTAGGAAGAATCAATATCATTAAAATGGCCATACTACCTAAAGCAATCTATAGATTCAATCCAATCCCTATCAAAATACCAATGGCATTTTTCAGAGAGCTAGAACAAATAATCCTAAAATTTATATGGAGCCATAAAAAAGGCCAAATAGCCATGGCAATCTTGAGAAAGAAGAACAAAGTTGGAGGTATCTCACTACCTCATATCAAACTATACTACAAGGCTACAGTAATCAAAACAACATGTTACTGGCATAAAATCAGATACATTGATCAATGGAACAAAATAGAGAGCTCAGAAATAAATAAGCCTATATGTTCATTTACTTATGTCAAAGGAAGTAAGAATACACAATGGGATAAAGATAGTCTCTTCAACAAATTGTATAGGGAAAACTCGACCATCTTCTTTCACCATTTACAAGAATAGACTCAAAATGGATTACAGACTTAAATGTAAGACCCCAAACCATAAAACTTCTAGAAGAAAATATAGGCAATAAACTCTCTGATACTGCTAACAGTAATTTCTTCTCAGATATATCTCCCTGGGCAATGGAAACAAAAGAAAAAAATAAACAAATGAGACTACATCAAACTAAAAAGTTTTTGTACAACAAAGGAAACCATCAACAAAACAAAAAGACAACCGGCTGAATGGGAGAAGATATTCGCTTATGATACATCAGATAAGAAGTTAATATCTAAAAATATATAAAGAACTCATAGAACTCAACAATAAAAAAACTAATAATCCAATTAAAAAATGAGCAGAAGATCTGTATAGGCATTTCTCCAAAGAGGAAAGACAGATGGCTAATAGACATATGAAAAGATACTCAAGATCACCAATCATCAGAAAAATGCACATTAAAATCACAATGACATATCACCTCACACCTGTCCGAATGGCTATCACCAATAAACCAAAGAACACCAAGTGATGGTGAGGATGCAGAGAAAAGAGAACTCTCATATACTGTTGGTGGGATTGCAAATTGGTACTGCCGCTATGGAAAATAGTCTAGAGGTTTCTCAAAAAATCAAAAATGGATGTAGCTTTGACCTGGCAATTGCACTTCTTGGTATTTATCCAAAGAAACACAAAACAATAATATGTAAAGATCTATGCACCCCAGTGTTCATGGCAATACAATTTACAATAGCCAAGATATGAAAGCTTCCTAAATTCCCATCAACAGATGATTGGATAAAGAAGTTATGGTTCATATATACAATGGAATATTACTCAGCCTTAAAAAGCAACGAAGTCCTACCATTTGCAATGACATGGATGGACCTAGAGGTTATTATGCTGAGTGAAATAAGTCAGACAAAGATAAAATACCATGTGATTTCACTTTATGAGGAATCTAAGGAACAAAAAGAACAAGCTCATCAAAGCCAGATTCAAAAATATAGTGGACAATTTGGCAATGGACAGAGAGGAGGGGTTTGTATAATGGACAATTTGGTGATGGACAGAGGGGAGGGTTTTGGGGGCTGTGAGAATGGGGTGAAGGGTTAATGAAGTACAAATTAGTAGGTGATAGATGGTCACAGGGATGGGGAGCACGACGTAGGGAATGCAGTCAGCATTAATATATTAGCTAGATGGAAAACCAGAGGAGAGAAGGAGCAATT
>NW_006431388.1:380080-388923 GCF_000325575.1 Pteropus alecto | reverse complement strand
ATTATGGTTTTAATTTGCATTTCTCTGATGATTTGGGACTGTGAGCATCTTTTCACGTCTATTAGCCATTTGTATTTCCTCTTTGGAGAAATATCTGTTCAGGTCTTCTACCCATTTTTTAAATGGATTGTTTCTTTTTTATTGTTGAATTGTATGAGTTCTTTATATATTTTGGATATTAACCCATTATAAGATGTGTCATTTGCAAATATCTTCTCCCAGTCAGTCGGTTGTCTTTTTGTTTTTTTGATGGTTTCCTTTGCTATACAGGTGTTTGCTCTTTTTTTTTTTTTAACGCCTGGTATTCCTAGGTGGTCTCCCATCCAAGTACTAACCAGGCCTGACCCTGCTTAGCTTCTGAGATTAGCTGAGATTGGGCACGTTCAGGGTGGCATGTCCGTAGATGATGTTTGCTCTTTTTAATATCGAGAAAAATACTATATGATAACCATAAAAATGTTCTCTGTATCTATGAGTCTTTTTCTGTTGTGTTTGTTCATTTATTTTGTCCTTTAGATTCCACATATAAGTGAAATGATATGGTATTTGTCTTTCTCTGTCTGACTTATTTCACTCAGCATAATAAACTCTAGGTCCATCCATGTCGTTGTGAATGGTAGGATTTCAATTTTTTTTAATGCCTGAGTGCTATTCCATAATTTCTTTATCTGATTGTCTGTTGATGGGTATTTAGGTTGCTTTCATATCTTGGCTATTGTAAATTGTGCTGCCATGAGCATAGGGGTGCATAAATCTTTACAAATTATCCTTTTGGTTTTCTTTGGATAAATACCCAGAAGCAGAAGTGCAATTGCAAAAGGTATATCCATTTTTAATTTTTTGAGACACCTCCAGACTGTTTTCCATACTGTTTTCCATAGCGTTGTACCAGTTTGCAATTGCACCAACAATCTCCTTTTCTCCGCATCCTCGCCAACACTTGTTCTTTGATTCATTGACGATATCTCATTGTGGTTTTAATTTGCATTTCTCTGATGATTAGTGACTTTGAGCATCTTTTCATATGTCTATTGGCCATCTGTATTTCCCCTTTGAGAAGTATCTGTTCCGGTCTTCTGCCAATTTTTTAATTGGATTGTTTGTCTTTTTCGTTGTTGTTGAGTCGTACGAGTTCTTTATATATTTTGGATATTAACCCCTTACCAGATGTGTCATTAGTGAATATCTTCTCCCAAACAGTCAGTTGTCTTTTTGTTTTGTTGATGCTTTCCTTTCCTGTACAAAAAGTGGTTTTCTTTTTTTGCAATTTCTTTGTCCGGTTTTGGTATCAGGGTAACACTGGCCTCATAGAATGATTTGGAAAGTGTTCCATCCTCTTCTGTTTTTTGAAAAATTTGTGAAGAATCAGTATTAATTCTTTTTTAAATGTTTGTTAGAAATTACTAATAAAGCCCCAGAAAGGGTCTCCTTAGTTTCTCTTTCTCTTGTTCTCTCTTAAAAATCTAAGTGACCTACCCTTTTATTTGTTACTCACCACCTAGATCTTCAATGATTTTCTTAATTCCCTTGTCTTTGAACTTTCCCACTTTCTCTTCTAAGTCAGTCTGCTTAGGAAGAGATATGGTTATCTTTATTCTTACGGCCCGCTTCTCCAACTGAGCAGAACCTCTGTGCCATTGCACCAGAGATGGGGACAAGGACAGTGGCTTGCTTCTCCTCAACTGCACTCCTGGTCTGTGAGTGGAGAAACTGCTGTGGTGGTAGCCCCTGGTCTTTTTACATTGCCCCTTCTGGCATAGAACCTCCATCCTATAAGCGAGCTGGAGCCAGGGCTATTGGATCTCAGTATTTTTAGCCTACTTCACCTTGCGTAAAACATCTATGTAAATGGGGCTAGTTAGGTGAAGGGAGCCCAGATCCTCTCAGATGCACCTGCCAGAAGTAGAATGGCAACAGAGTTGTTGAAAATGAGAGGTGCTGGCAGTCTGACCGTCCCATGGTGTCTCTATTTCAAGATGCAATCAATTGTGTTATTCTTGAATTGCAAGATGATTTAAGACTGGATTATTAGAAAAGAAAAACTGTCATATTAAAGTTTAGGTTTTGGAAACTTTAAAATATATGGCCCAAAATCCAGTAAATAAATATTGAGTAATTGAATCGTACTGTGAAAATAGAACTCCATATGGTTACTGAATACAAAATTTAGGCAGAATCTTGGTGTCTGGAAAAAAATTTGAATTAAGTACCCCTCCTCTGTAATGCATATACTCCATCAAACGTAAAAAAAATGGTTGCATCTTTGCATTGTGTCTGTTAATAATTATTACTGAGAATTCTCTGAATTTCTCACAGTTTTCATACCTGTGCTTCCTTAGCTTGATATTTTGTCTTTAATTGAATAGATTGTAAGATATGTTCCTCTCTTCCAAAATACCCTACAAAATATCTTCCATCTAATATCTTGAAAATAATTTCTCCCTGCCCTTTCCCCAGACTCCCAGAGCTCTTTAGTGCTCTATTTTCATAATCTGAGGGGTTTTGCCACATAAACCACCCCTGGCTATGTCTTATAATGAAAGAATAGACATTTCTATATTGACTCTTCAGTGGCAAATTTCCCTGATATTATGTAATTTAACCAATGCTTCTATAATAGTCATTGATTTTTAGGCACTTATTTAATCTTCCTAACAACTCTGGGAATACATAATGAGGCATTATTATTATTATTATTATTATTATTATCCACATTTTACAAAATATGCTAATTTGCTATAGGATCCACAGCTGACAGTAGTCAAGGCTGGACCCTGAATTGGTGAAATCTGGCCTTAGAAACCACACCATTAATTGCTCTTATCTATGAGGAAAAGTAAGGTGAAGAGAAGTGGAATGAACTGGTCAAAGCTCTCTAAGGGGAGCCAGAATTTTACTTCTGTTCTCTTGAGTCCTTGTCTGGTGTTTCCACAGCTTCCTCCAATCCTCCCCCCACCTCCATTAGTTTCTCACTCCACTGGAAGGGGCTCTGTAAGAGGTTGGAATCCTTTCTGGATGGCCTCCAGTGGACATCTACTTAACAGCAGAGAGCTAGAGGGAAGCTTCTGTGTATGGGTTCCCAGGGTCTTAAGCTTTATCTATCCTGCCACTACTGCTGTTTGCTTCCATTCCAGCTGGCTCCTCCACCTCTCTTACATGGCTGCCTTCATTCACCTAACCACTGAAGAATCACAGCTGTGCCCCCTTTTCATAATCCTCAAAGCTCCCAAACCAATATTCACTTGAACGGGCTTCTATCACTCTGTACACATACACACCAGAAGCTATTCCTGGGCGAGATGAATGAAATCGTTCTTTGTTGCTATGACAAGTTCACAGGCGGCCAAGATTTCCCTATCCCATTTAGAAATAGAGGCAGGAAGTTACTAACATCTATATAAGTACTGAAAATTAACTGATTTCACATTAGATGCCCTTGAGGTACCTAGGCCTTCAGCCAACTGAATTCCCATTTCCCCCACCCCAGCCTCAGTACCTTAGACTTTTTGCCAAAGCTGCTTGCTCAGCTGTAAGACCTCACGCTGTGACAAAGATAACTGACTGTATAAATTAGAAGTGGAACCTCTAGTAGGCACAATGAGAGCTAAATAATCCCACAATCTAAGGGAATGTTTCACACCTCTCTTGCCAAAGTGTGTATGTGATGGTGAATGAGGATACTCTTTGACAGTAAAAGTTCCTCCTTCTACATTACCATATTATACTTATTTCTTGTCCTTAAAAGGGTTATTTCCTTCTCAAATATTTCCCAAAAGAAAATATGGAGCCAGTAAATACTATAACTATCCAAAATTTATCTCATTGAAATTCATATTATATCATTTTCCTCCTATAAAACTATCAAATCTTGGACTGGGCTTATCCTCAAACGTCCTACGTTGCTCACGTGGCATTTTCCATATGTATATGTAAAATATATAAAAAAATATTTGGGTTCATTTTTAGATGTGAAATGTTAAGAAAAGTAGTTTTACTAAATTTAAAAAATATATACCAGACTCTGAAATATCTGGACATTTGTATTTAAATAAGATAATAGATAAAGTGCCCAGTGCGATGCTTGGTACGTAGTGGACATTCAGTAAGGAATTCCTTCTCATTCAGCAAACGTTTATTAATCATTTTCTGCGGGCTAAGCACGGGGCTGGGCACTGTGGATATAATGATAAATAAGAAAGACATAAACCTTTCCTTCCTCCAGAGAGACCGAAGTTTGGTAGAGTATCCAGGTAAATTAGTAGGCAATTACAGTGCATGCGATCCTTGTTATGGTAGGAAAAGACAGGATACTCAGGGCACAAATCAGAGCACCTGACACCGAGCTTGTGGATCAGGGCAAACTGTCCAGAGGAAGTGGTAGTGGTGTCTAAGCCGAGTCCAGAGGGTGGCAGCTATATGAGGAAGATGGGGCAGTATTTTATGAAGAAAATGGAGCTTATACAAAAGCTTTATACAGAGAGAAAGAGCAGGAAGTCCTGGTTGGGTTTTAGCATTATTCCTTTTGCAGATTGCTCTTGATTCTCTGCCTAATCTTACTTCTTTTGTACCTGAAGAAATTCAAAGTATCTTTTGGATCATTGCCAGCAGTGAAAGGTCCGAAAACTAAACCTTGACCTGAACCTATGTTGACAAACATCTAACTTAATAGCATTAGTAAATATATTTATTAATTCTTCACATCAGTAGAAACCGCTGCAAAAAGCTGACACTGTGCTCGCCGCTGCATACGTTGGAAATTCTCTTTTCTTTCTTTCTTTCTTTTTTCTTTTCTTTTCTTTTTTCTTTTTCTTTTTCTTTTTTCTTTTTTTTTCTTTTTTTTGACACAGGGACAAGGTTATCTGTCCATGCCCTTAGTCTTCTTGCAGAGTTTTCTGGCAAAAAATCATTCAGCACAGTATATATTAAAAACATTACAGGAGCATTTTTGAGGAAATAAATTCCAAGAGAATTTCCAAAGGAAGCACAAAGACCAAGAATTTATTTGCCAGTGCTAGGTAATGAGCGCTCCTCATAGACTTGAATAAATCTTCTTACAAAAGGGGCTGATTACCTCATTTGCCCCTTCATTCACCAAACTCTTGAAAGCAGTCTTTTAACAATACCTTAAATTACTTTACTATGAGATTAATTGGATGAGTGTATAAAGTGGACTACTACGTATCTATTATCTATGTAGTATGTATACGTATATATATAGTATATATGTGAAATATAGGTATACATGTGATATATATACACTCACTTTCTCTGTGTATGTCTCTCTCTCTCTCGCTTCCTCTCTCTCTCTCTCTCTCTCTCTCTCTCTCTCTCACACACACACACACACACACACACACACAATACTAGCCTGGGTCCAGCCAGTCATGTGTGATTGTTTTGCTTATGTGTTGTCTATCAGTTGTCTTCTGTGCCTCACGCTAATCTGCATTCTGACACAATTTGCGTTGGTATGACTGTCTCTATCATCTCCCCACTACCCACTGAGGACCGGGAATCTTTTGTCCTTCTACCTGCAGTTCCCTGAGGTCATACATTGATTTCAGAGTCTTCATCACCTTTATTTGTATTTCTAAGGTTAGTTTTCATCCAGTGGATACTCTCTCAAATTTGTTGATTTAGAGCCCTCTTTGATATTCATTATCTCCATTTTTGCTTTGTAAATGAGGTGGTTTTCTTAATCCCTGAGTTATATCGAGGAAGAGAATTCTTAACAGTTTTGGTATAACCTGAAAGAAAGAAAATCTCCCATTGCAAAGAAGTTATGAAAATGAAGATCCTTCATATTTCACCTACATTATACTCCTGACTACAAACATCTGTCTAATGGTTTCTACTTTAGCTTTTTTATGCTGATCATGTGTAGGCTATATATACTTGACACAGGTATATTTATGAACCCCAAAGGGTGACAGAACAGATTTGTCTGGTGCAGTCTCTAAAGCCATCCAACAGTGCTTATTCTCCCCAAAAGTCACCGTAGAAATACACTGCAGAAGCACCTCTTAAATTAGTTATGATTATAAGGATATTTTTCACTTTTGATTTGTTGCAGTAAAGATAAAGATGCAATATAAAGGAGGTAAACACTCTTAACAATATATTTTATTGAATTACTTCAAATATAATTGTATGATTTTTATGCTACTTCTCTATCTAATGGAAGTTACCCTTTAGAAAACTTTGTATAATAAAATTACAAAAGGTATCAATGTCTATACCCCTACCACTTAGCATAACCTCTGATATAAAAATAGAGGGTCAGGAAATTTTGCTCGGTGAATGAATGTAAAACAGTAAATCTTCATATTTTATATTGCCAGGGCAATAATTCTTTGCATATACTTCACATTTCCCTTACTGGATTGTGAGCTTATGGGTCATGAGGCAGAGATGTTTTTCGCTATGTTCCTAGTACGGAGGACAATGCCAGGAACATAACAGGTGTGCAAATAATGTAGCTTGAGTGTGTGGTTGAACAACTGAGTGGGAGAATGAATGAAAAAATAAATCAATGAATATGTTTTATTCAGAGTTAAACATTCTATTTGGATTCACCTAAAACAAGGGGATATGATGAGGCCCTAAGGTATGAATGCACTCACCTATTATAACATTTTTAAAGGAAAATTGAATCTGAATTGCATTATTTTGGTTTACAGCCATACTGCAAAGATTTTATGTTATCCTGGGCTTCATAGTTTATACAGAATCCACAGAAGTAGGGCAGAGGGAGTCACTGTTTCAGAACTACTCATTATTCCCCTTTTCCAAATATTTTTACTGATTTATATTTAAGCATCTAGAAAGATTCTTATCTAGAATGATTATTTCAGAGTCCATACACAAAAACAATTTTGAAATAACAGATAAGGGATACAGTCATTATCTGTGTAAACATCAGTCTTTTACTCAAAAGAACCTCAGCCTTAACCTTATACCTTATGTCCACACAAAAGCCAGTAGATGAATGTTCCTAGCAGCTTTGTCCATAATAGCCAAAAACTGGAAACAATTCAGTTGTTCATCAGCATATGAATGGTTAAACAAACCGTGTAGTACTTACATACTATGGAATAAAATTAAGAAAAAGAAAGACTATTGATAGAACAACGTGGATGGATCTCAAGGACATTTCGCTGTGTGACAAAAGACAATCTCAAAAGATCTGTGATATAATAAAAAAAATATGTATATATTTGGTATTTGTCTGTAGTTCTTGGCACAAAAGTCTTAAAACCCTTGGAGTTTCTTGGGTGATAGGAGTGTGTTTTGTTATTCATAACGAGTCCTTTTCAATCACACTGGAGTTTGTGCTAATTAGGCAACTTAAGGTGGTAGCCCTAGATAGCCTCAGTATGGAGGACCTGATCACCTGGCTGGGCAGAAGTTTGGGTAGCCTGGGCATCCTATTTGTGGCTGGCATCTGAAGTAGGCATAGTCTTATGGGAATGAGCTCTTTACCTTGTGAGATCTGATAGATAGTGTCAAAATTGAATGGAATCATTGGACACCCAGATGGGGAGAATTGCAGAGGTCTCATACTGCATGACTCCGATTATACAACATTCTCACGTGATACAATTATGGAGATAAACATGAGTGGTTTTCAGGGTTTAGAGATAGTGAGCGATTATAAAAGGAAATGATGAAACAGTTTTATATCTTGATTGTCATGGTAGACTTTACACATGCGATAAAATGACAAAGTACTATACTCATACTTTACATAAATGTTAATTTCCTGGTTTTGATATTGTGTTATAATTATAAAAGATCTAACCTTTGGGGAAAACTGTGTGAAGTTTGTGGTTGCACTGGACCTCTGCTACTGTATTCTCTCTGCAACTTTTTGTAAACTTACAATTATTTCAAAATAAAAATTTGAAAAAATACCTCATAGTCACCACTGACTCCTCCGTGACTTTTTCCACCACCGATATCTAATTATCAACTCTTATGCATGTCATTATTTATAGTTTTTATCCATCCCCACTACTACTGTCGCAGTATAGACTACCATAATTTCTTTCCTCAGTTATTCCCATACCTTTCTAACTGGACTCTAGGCTTTCATTCTGGCGCTCCCCAGGCCAATTCCCATTCTGGTGAAGTAGTATTTCAAAAATACGTGTACCATCGTAGCATACTTCCTCATAAACTTTTGAGAATTCCTCACTGCCTATGGAATTAAGTGTCAGTTACTCAGGATGACATTTAAGGTATCTCACAGCTTCCTTTTAAGCCTCATTTCCCATTCCACTGCACCAGCAGTCCATTGTTACTACCACACCAGGCTAATCCTCTCATAATGGTAGCCTATACATTTGCTCAGGCATCTCCTTTATCTGGATCGCCTCCTCTTACTCTCAAAGGCACGCTGAAAGTGCTCCTAGACTTCAACTTCCGGCAGAAATATACTATTCTACATTCTGCTTTTCTTGACTACTCCTGATTTTAAATTTATTGACAACTTTGCATTCCTTTCTTTATTCAATACAGGAAACTGAGTATACGCTAGGCACTGTGCTAAATTGCAGAAATAATAAACACACATGTACCCTGACTCCAAGTATAACTCCTATTTTTATTTTTTAAAAATTTCTTTACACTTTCTCACATTTCACAAAGGATATTTAAGCACTTATATAAATGTATATATTGCAAATATTCAAAATACTGTACTTTGGAGTAAAGTGACTATTTGATCAGAATAGTATAGTAGGAGTGAGATTAGTATATTAAGTGAATTGACTTCAGAACTCTGATAATAAAAGATGGTTTAAAAATTTGATGTCTTTTACTATCATTTTGGTTGGAAGTAC
>NW_006431388.1:375803-380020 GCF_000325575.1 Pteropus alecto | reverse complement strand
AAGAGTGAGTTATTGCCTAAGAAAATCAGGATGTGTTTCTGATGTCATAGATGGTTTAGTAGTTTGCAAAGGGTGGAGGATGGGTAGAAACTTTGAAAGCAGAGTTAATGGGGTGATAAAGGCACAGGTAAAGGAAAATAGGACATATTTCAATGTAGCATGATTACAGAATACCTATAGGTAAAGTAGTTCATACGGTTGGAGTTAAAACCAGAGGGCTTTATTCCTGGCTGTCACCTCCTTGTATGTTAGGTAAGGAGTTTTTATTCTATCCTTAACTGTTATTCATAGAAGCAATGTTTTAAATCCACGATAACATTTATAATGCTCTCTTGTACTGTATTTAGTTGAATTTGTTTTTGTCTCTCTTCACAAGACTATGGGATCTTCAAAAGCAATGGACATTTCCTATCAATCTTTTTATGTCTAACAATTAAAAACTGTCTATTGATTATGCAGAATCTGTGTTTGTCGACTGGCTGAAGCAAAGAGATCTCTGGTCAGGTAGAATGAGAGGATTTCATGGTTTTTCTTCCCTTTGTTTATAAGCATTTTGTTTTACTACCTCTGATTCAGGGATGCCATCTCCCTGTATTTGTGATGACAGACAGTGTTAAGATAATAAGAATCTTCATCTGTGCTGCAAACTTCGGCTCTGCTGTGTCACCAAGTAACATGATCCCCGTAGTTGCTATGGTAGAGAAAGCTTTCCTGCTGCAGAGCTTGTTTTTAAAACTATTTTTGACGATGACTCAGAAACCAAAATTAAATATTTATAACCATTCATTGTATTGCAGAACTAAAAAAGTCCATATAGACTATCTAGTTTAACCATCCAATATTTTAGAATTTGAAACTAAGTCCAAAAGAGGTTTTAAAAAAACACCTGAGTTCACGCATTTAGAGAGTCTGAATTAGAACCAAAACCCAGGACTCCTATCACTCTGTTTACTGCTTACTTTCAGCACAAAGCCTTATATTTCCCCACTTTGAGGGAGAAATCATTGCCACTCAGGATGTCACAGTATTAGTATGTCTTTAACCAGTGAATGAAAGTTACAAAGAATACTGTTTTAACTGGCTGAATGACGGTCAACATTCTATTTTGTAATCTTCACCCTTGATTTTATCAAAATAAATGAAAAATATCTACAAATAAGGGTTCACATTACTTCAGAAAAATATACAGTCTTTTACTACCCATGTAAAGTTCTGTGAGCACTTACATGTGTATGATTTTATATTAATAATTCCCCTACTTAAAAAATTGAAACCATCAAATTACATATTTTTAACTTATACTCATGTTTCAAAAAATGTTTTGCTACATGGCAAATGATTGCCTGCATGCAAGGAAAAAATAATAATAAATTGCCCGATTTAAAACTAGAGAACTAGGTTCTATTTAAAATTACTTTTAAATTTTTTTTATTATAGTTAGCATACAATATTATATTAGTTTCCGGTACACAACAGTGATTCAACATTTATATATCTTTTCTTTATGAGAGCTGATGGGGAGAACGAAGGAGCTGCTGGAGGATGGTGGTAGGGATCTTAGACTTGGGCAGCAGGGACATATATAGAATTTATTATTTCAGTAAGTATTTCTTAAGCAGTAATTGTGGGCCAGGAGTGATGATAGTGTATTCCAATATATTGGTAAGGGAGAACATTGCCAGCATGGGACCAGCATACACAAAGGCTTCAAGGCAGGAATGAGACTGGTGCCTTTTAGGGATCAAATAAAGGTCAATACCGCTGTTCTGCATGGCTGGGGAAGAGTGATGTGAGATGAACCATAGGCAGTAGGCCAGGGTTGGGAGTTTGATGATATAGGGATTATAGCTAGATTGTTTGTACCTCAGAGGGGAGGAGGTAATTTTAAGAATGAATGAATGAATGAATAATTGATTGTTCTCATGACATTACTAGAAAGCAAGAAAGAAAATTATCTCACTTCCAAATTCTGAGTCTGAGAAAACAAGTGGGCTCATTTTGAGAGGGCTGTATGTAAAGTAGCATCCTTGGAGAAAACCAAGGTCCATTTTAAGGTTGGAGGTAGAGAATGTTAGAGGAGATTGCTAACTGTGATGTCAGTTAAGGAAGGGTAGACATGCGGATGGTTACACAGCAAAGGAAGTTCAGAGCAGTGTGAAGATGTGTGGAGAAGAGAGAAGAGCCCTCTTGGAGCTTGTAATTTAATTATGACCATACATAGTGGACAGGTGAGAAATGATGGAATTAATGCTAAACTGCGTCAGATCTCAGGAGGCGTGATAACTGACAAAAATGAATTGAATTGGATTTAATTGGTTCCTACTTTGTTTTACTGCAAAACCAGCAAACATGCTGTAGCATGGATAGCAAAGAGATCCAGGATATCTGGTCTAAATGAGCAGGTGCAGCGCTGCATGCCTCCTGCTCTATCATGGAGAATTGCCTAGAGTCTGGAGTTTGCTGGTCTCATTGGTTTGAGTGGAGTGAACATAGTGGTCAAAGGCAGATCTCAAAGCATTAGCAAGTATAGTAAGAAATAAGTATCACATTCAGATTGATAACGTTTCATCGTTTTAACAGCTTCAGCATTTGCTGGAGAGCCAGGTAAAATTATGCATGACCTGCCAAAATGAGACAGCAATTGTCCAATGACCTTTCAAAATACATTAGTTGTGTAGTTGTTTTATTTGCTATTCTTATCCAATCACATAGTGCCTTGTAAATTAAACACTTGTTTCATGGTAGTAACAATGTGGCAAGCTGGATGATTTAGAGGAAAAAGTCACTTTTGTTAGAATTTATTTTATTATTGCCACCTACTTAATCAGAAAGTTAGGGTAGTATTCACTAATTTCATCAGTTTATCTTGAATCCCATAAAAATAAATAACTTTTTATCAGTGTTAGTTAGGTCACAATTGTGATACTGTCTGGTGTGCCTCCAAACAGACAAATTTAGTATTATTCCTCAAGCATTCCTTACTTTGATACCAATTTTTGGACTTGATGAGATAAAATCTGAGTGCCTATTATATAATTTTTTATTCAAGAAATTATTTTTTGTTTGTTTTTTATTCTATATGATGACTGCCATCACTTTTACGTTTCAAGTTGCTTGTTTTATGGGTTTTTTTTTTAACTCTGATACATCTGGCATACGTTATGAAGAGATATTTCAATTTGATATTTTTGCTAAAATGTTGACAGCTTGTTTTAAGCAGTGTTCATGTAATGATCGAACCTTTCTACATTGATTAATGATGGTCTTTTTAATCATTTGTTAAATTCCTGGGGTCTATATCTCAGTTATCTTTTCACTATCATTCATTTTCAATCTCTGCTTACACTAGTTCCTCATTCTGTTAATTATTGTAGTTTTATGTTATCGGGTAGGGATGATTCCCTGCTGTTAGTTTCCTATGAAATCCTTTTAGCTCTTCTTACAGTTGAATTTTAGAATAGTTTTGATAGATATAAAGAAAAAAATCCTGCTCAACTTTTTATTGTAATTGTATTAAATGCATGTATTTGGAACTATTTGGCATCCTTACAATGTGAGTTTTCTTTTCAGAAACCATACAATCTTCGTATTTTCAAGTCTTCTTTTTATGTGGATCGATGCAATTCTATACTTATTGTCATAATGTGTTGCCCCTTCCAGTCTCTTGCTAATGAATATTCTGTTGTTATTAGTCCTGGGAAAAAGGGCTATCCTAGAAATATTTTATTTATTCTTCCAAAAGTTGCAGAGTTAAAGATATTGAAGGATCTATTATTTCTTCCTGTGTCTACCAGAGGTCTCCAGGAAGAATCAAACAAAGCATTTGTGCATACATTAGAACATAATATTGCTGGGTATACTTAGCGGTTCATTGGTTTTCTGAGAAAGTATTTTACATTCTCTCTGCAACAGTGATTTCACTTTTTTAAAATACAAATATACTGTGAAATTAACAGGAAGGTGAAAAAAATCTTAAAGAGAAACAGAACATCTCTCTGACATTAACGGACTTAATATAACTCCTTAATGTGACAGTAATGTCTTTGCTGGGAGAAACACAAAGGTACTATTATTCATTCTTTTAACCAATATTTAGAGAGTGTCTTCTGCTTCTAGAGTAAGGTACTGGGCACAAAATGGAAGGGTCATACAAATTTGAGTAGAATGTATTTGTCATAGATGTAGAGGTTAGAGTCTAGTGAAGGGGACAAATACAT
>NW_006431388.1:369738-375765 GCF_000325575.1 Pteropus alecto | reverse complement strand
ATGCCTATGGCACCTGGTCTTCCTAAGTGGTCTCCCATCCAAGTACTAACCAGGCCCAACCCTGCTTAGCTTCTGAGACCAGTTGAGATCGCAAATACATATTTAATATATGATACAGTATGTAGTGTTTTTCATAGAGGTGATACAAAGTATTCTGGGATTGTAATGAAGGGAAGTATTGGTTTTGACTAAAGGGAGATCGAATGTATGATGCGATAGTTGAGCTGGGTTCCTAAGGTTGAGTAGAAATTTAACTTTCAGAAATCAACATGAGTGAGATTTAAAAGTAGAGAGCATTGATGTATTCATATGCTCAGCAAATATATAAAGAGTGCTTACTATGTCTGCCAGGCACTGGAGATACAGCAGTGCAAAAGACTGACAAAACTCAGGGCCTCATTAAGTTCTTCTTTTGGCGAAGGTGACTTACATTAAACAAACAAATATGTATAATATAATTTTAGGTGGTAAATACTCTATAAAGTAAAAGATGATAGTGGAAAGAGCACTGGAGTGGGTGTGCACATAGGTCACTTTTTATACAGAATGGTCATACGAGGACTTCCAAATAAAGTAAAGGAACAATGCAAGCAAAGGTCTGGGGAAAGAGCATTTGTGGGCAGCAGAAATATCAAGTGAAAGGCTAATACAAGAACAAGCTTGGGGGCATATTCAGAGAATAATAAACAGATCAATGTAGCATTTAGATACATTGCACAAGCTTTAGGGTAGGTTGGGAATAGAAAATGAAGGGTCTTGGATGCCACATCAGGAAGTTTTAATTTTGTATATGTTTTTCTAGCTTTACTGAGATATAATTGACAGATAACATTATGTAAATTTACATATACAACATGTTGGATTTGATACATTTATATATTGCAAAGTAATTACCACCATAAGGTTAGTTAATACTGGCATCACATCTGTGTGTGTGTGTGTGTGTGTGTGTGTGTGTGTGTATGGTAAGAACATTTAAGATCTAGTCTCTTGGCAATTTTCAATTCTATAATAGAGTAGTATGTACTATAATCACTGTGCTGTACATTAGATCCTGAGAACATATTCAACTTGTTACTGGAGTTTGCACACTTTGTCCAACATCTCCCTTCCCTTCCTGCCCTGACTCCCCCAACCCCATGAAGCTCCTGGTAACCTATCATTCTGGTCTCTGTTTCTATGAGTTTGGCTTTTTTAGGTTTGACATGTAAGAGAAATCACATGGTATTTGCTTTTCTGTCTGACTTATTTTACTTAGCACTGTGCCCTCAAGGTACATACATGTTATTGCAAATGGTAGGATGTCCTTCTTTCTCATGGCTGAATAGTATTTCATATATATATTAACATTTGTTTGTTTGTTTGTTTCTGATGTTAAGTTTAGAAAAATGAGACTCTTTGGTGGGCTGAATCTAGATGGTTTAGTCCTTGGCCTATTTAGTGAATTATAGAGTTGTAGGGATTGTTTTCACATCTTGGTTATTGTGAACAATGCTGCAATCAATATGGAAGTACAGTTATCTTGTAGATATTGATTTTCTCTCTTTGGGAACTATAACCAGAAGTGGAATTACTGTTATATTTTTAATTTTTTGAGGAACCTCCATACAGTTTTCCATAGCGGCTGCACCTATTTACATTCCTGCCAACAGTGTACAAGGGTTCCCTTTTCTCCATATCAAACAAACAAACAAACAAACAAACAAACAAACAGAAAAAAAACCCACAGGAACTCTCTTGGAAAAATTCTACACCAAATAGCCAATCTGAATACTCAGGATTTTTTATACACTTTAAAGGATTATTTTTTTTTAAGACCTCCAAAGAGACCGGCCTGGGTGCAATGAAGTATATAAGTAATCATTGGAGCTGGGATTTTCTAGAAAAGTAGGTCCATTTCTGAAAGCTACAGCTACCAATCACCAAGATTCTTCTATAGGTTCTAGTATAGATGAATAACCATCTTCTTAGGAACAGCTTTCCAATTCAGCTGTTATTGATCCTTCAAAGTAAAAAAAAAAATTAGCATATCTCACCTGACAACTACAGCACAGCCAGCATCAAATGATCATTTGAATAACACCAGTGAAAAATCTGCTGTGATGGGTCTCCTAATACCCTCTAAAGCTACTACTAATTCCAACCCTTCACCGCTGCCACAACACACCTTCCTGTTTCAAATTCTTCAGGCTAGGCATTCCAACTGCACTGCAGACTGACATGGAAGTCAGGATCTATATGTTGACAGTTTTAGTCAAAACATTAGAATCTTTAAGAGCCAGTGGGATAAACATATTTCTTTGGGAAGCATGAGCCTCTATTTTAATTCAAATGAATTATCCAAATCTCATTGAAAAGAAACATTTGATGTCCAATAAGCTTGAATATAAATTTATGAAACACAGAGAAAAGAACCAAAAGTACAATATTGTGAGATGGTGCAGAAACAGAAGACAGATCCTGAAAGACGAGGTGAAGCTGCAAAGCTGATACCGGTGAAGACGTTAAAAAGGTTAGCACTGCCTCTGGGGAGACTCGTTCAACATCTGGCCTTCTGGATTATCTGCCTATGTCACTGCGGTTTCCTCTGAGCAATGTCAGCATTATGAGCAGGAATTTAAAGCAGAATATAATGAATATTGGGCCTCATGTGCCAAGATACTGGCTTTATCCAGCATATTTATTAACCTGAATTCAAAAAGGAAGCACCCTTCTCTAGACTCACAAGAATATCAGGATATTAATTAAAAAATCTCACTAGAATATCAGAAGATGAGACAGATTAATCCCAATTATTATGCAGGAAAAAATAAGCGCCAGTATCTTTATAACAAGCTGGTTCACATTAAAAGATTAAGAAATGATTATGACCAGCAACAAATACAGTCATAGCCCTAGAACAGTGTTAGGACCAGAATAAATAAATAGAAATATGAGCTTTTATTTATTTAAATAAATTTAAATAGTAACATATAAGCTTATGTATTTATTTAACTTTACTTAAATAAATATGTTTACGTATTGAAATTTCTAAATTACTTGTGCTAAGATTCTACATGAATGAAACTTCTTTGTTGAAACACTCAATATTACTATTTTAATTTTTCTTATGTATATTTTAATTTCTGATTTTATTATGTTGATTTTTATCTTTATGTTTATTATTTACTTTTTATTTTATCTTGCTTTTCTTTACTTTTGAAGCTGTTTTATCTAATCTATTTCACCACCAAATGTGTATTTCACTACCTTTTTAAAAAAATATAGAGGATCCAGTGTCTTTGAATCAAAATTGTGCTGATTTAAAAAAATGAAACCCTATAATGAGTAATATAAAATCTTTTTGCATAAACAGCCTCTTTTTTTTACCTTTAATGCAAGCTCATTCTTAAAACATAGAAGTTTAGAAATCTACACAAAATGCTATGATTCTTCAAATAATACACATTTTCATTTCATTAATTTGTTGACCTTGCTTAAAACTGTTACTTGTTTTTATCTTAGGGAACACAAATTATGAGGTCAAACACACAAAGATTATGTGCTAGGCTTCAAATCGTAATGTCTTTTCAAAGTATTGCCATTTGAAACAGAAAGCATGATCTTTACAAACCTAAGTTTTTAAACGTTTTCCAAAATTTAAGGATTATTTTTAGTAAGTATTTGTTTCCACCATTCAAAAGAAAATTGGTACAGACCAAAGACGAATGTTTATGCACAATAGGGAGCCTAATAATAAAATGAACACATGAACTTACCGACCAATTTAGGAGTTAGAGCATTCCCAATACTGTTGCAGCTACTTTTTTTCTCCTCTCATTCTTCCTATGCCCTTGCCACCCCCAAAGTTGCAAACACCTCCCCAAATTTACTTTCATCTTTCCCTTGCTTTTCTTTTTTTAAATACTTTTACTGTATTTATAAGCATCCTTAAACATTTCAGTTTTTCAATCTTTACGAAAATGAAGTCATACCATATATAGTCATCATCTTGCCTTTTTCTGTCAACCTTATGCTTCTAGGATTTATTTATGCTGATGTGTAAAGCTGTACATGTACTTTTTCTCACTTCTGTGTTGGGTCATTATATGACCTCAGCATAATTTAGCTATCCATTCTCTCGTTACTAGAGATGGGGTTGTGTCTCATTTTTGTTGTTGTTATTACAATGTTGCTACAATGAACATTTTGTATGCATTTACACCTTTCCATCATTTGTGCTCTTATTTTCATGAGTTTTTATTCTCTCTGTATTTTACATTTCACGGGGATATATTATTGTTTTTGTATGGTCAATATTTACTTAGATTTACATGCATTTTCTATTGCTTTTGAGACTTTTTCAATTTTCTTATTTCTGACTGAAAATTTTCTTTTTTTCTTGAAAAGATCCCTTTATTCTTTTATGTAGCTTGGCTGGAAGTAAATCTTCTCAGTTTTTTGGTGTGCATATACTTTTAATTGATTTTCATTTTTGAAGGACATTTTAACTACAAACAGAATTTTAAGTTGGTGGTCATTTTTGTTGGCAGCATGACCATCAAAAGAGGAATAATAAGACTGACAGCAAATCCTTCAACAAGTTTGCTTGGTGTTTTCATTCTTGTTGAAAGATTTGCTGTCAGTCTTATTATTCCTCTTTTGATGGTCATGCATCTTTTTTATTCATCTGTTTTAGGTTTTTCTTCTTGTCTTGGGTTTCATTGAGATGTACCTAATTGTGATTTTTGTTATTTATCCTGTTTGTGGTTTGATGCAGTCCATTAGGCTTAGAAAACTCTCTGCTCATGTTTCTGTAAATATTGCTTCTCCTCCATTCTTTCTCATTTTGTTTGGATTTTCCTTATGTCTCTTATGAACATTTCTTAATTTCTATCTCTTCTCTCCATGTTTCAATCTGTATATTTTCTACTAACCTACCTTCTAACTCTCTTACCATTTTTTCATTCTGACAGAGCCCATGTTTGGTCAGAGGAAAGTTGTTCCTTTATAAATGATTCTGTAATAATTCAGACTAGAGGTAAGTAGACTTAAATTGGGAGATGGAGATATTGGAATCAAAGTACAACTAGGAAATGTTCATAGATAATATTCACACTAAGGGACTAGTATTTAAAATCACTGGCTAGTTTACTGATTTTATTTGTTACTCTCATAAATATTGTTTTTGAAATATAAAGCAAATTAAACTGAAATTGAGTAATAAAGTCTAATATCTATATGAAGAAATATCAAATTCTGCACAGGAAAATTGATAGGTATAATTTTACCTCATGTATAGAATTCTTGAATTTGTTCCAACTTAGTAATTAGTTCATTCTCTTCTATATTACTTTTAAATTAATTCAATTTATTCTTTTAATGCTTTATCAACTAATGTAGCATAGAGAAGAGATCATCTGTATGGACTTTGGACATAAGCAATTATGCAACCTCAGAAATTAAATTTTCTGTACCTTAGGTTTTTAATCTTTATGGGCATAATAATAGTCTCTAGCTCATAAGGTTATTTTCAGGATTTAGCAAGAATGACTGTCTGTCTGTCTGTCTATCTACCTACCTACCTACCTACCTACCTACCATATAGGTAACTAGCTAGTTAGCTATATTATTATATAGCAGAGTGTTTGATGGGTAATGGATGCTTATGGAATAGCAATTGCAATTAACTACTATTATTAATCTATTACTGTGTAATATTACTACACGCTTAGCAACACAAAATGACAGACATTCATTTACTATCTCATAGTTTCTGTGGGTCAGAAATCTTGGCATAATTTAGCTGGTTCCTCTGCTTCAGGGTTTCTCATGAAGCTGCATTCAAGGTGTTGGCCAGGGCTGGGATCTCATCTGAAGCTCAGCTGAGGAAGGATCCACTTCCACTCTCACTCATGGAATTGTTGGCAAGATTCAGTCAATTCCTTTTCAGTTTTGGACTGAAGCCTCAATTGCTTTTAAGATATTGGCCGATACAGATATCAATTCCTTGCCATGTAGGCGTCTCTATTGGGCAGGTCACAACAT